>NC_084839.1:55699666-55999666 GCF_033115175.1 Lepus europaeus
GCCATATGCTCTCCTGTTAAGTAATTTAATTCTCTTCCCACACTTTGAGGGCAGAGACCTAGCCCACATATAGCTCAGTGTTTTACACATATGTTTAGGTAGAGGCAACATTTTTGAAAGGCATGGGCATTTGTCAAAAGGTAATCATAATATTAGCACTGAAGAGTGAGATTGGGGAGGGGGAAGTAGCAGCCATATTTATTTACTGGGCACTTGCCAAGGCCACACCACTGGGGCATGATTGTCATGCATTGGCTCATTTAGCTCATTTCACCCTCTCAACAAAGCTGTGAGCTGGGTACTGTCTTCTCACTTCCATGTACCGAGGAAGAAAGTGAAATACCTGGAAGTGCAGACTGTGCCTCCTTGGTGCTGCTGGATTGACACTTTTGACTGATTGTAACATGGCATTCCAAGTGGAGAAAACATATTGCAGCATAATTTCAGAAGCGAACTACTGTTTTATAGTTCTGCTGTAGAAAATTTGGCATTCATTTTCCTAACTCCAAACATTAAACTACAGATAAGGAGTTAGGGCACTCATTGCAGATTTTTCATGAAGTCTTGGGAAAACCTTTCCACATTTCTGGCTTCTGCTCTGTTCATCTATCAGAAGAGGTATTTGACTTAGATCTGCTCAATAAAATACAGGGCACCCAGTAAAATGCACATTTCAGATAAACAAATGGATAATTTCTTGATATAGTACATCCTATGTACTACTTGGCACTCTCTGTCCCATGCACATATGGACTTATGCTTTTATTTGCTAAATGTGACAACTCATATTTGATGAGGTCAAATGGTCAGGAATGGTCCAGCAAAGCATGTCAATCAGGGATGAAATTTTCAAGTTGTTGGTGGAAAGAAAAAATTAAAACAATGCATTTCACTATTCACATTGCTAAATGTGTTCATTTTAGAGGATTATCCTCTCCCTAAGTTGATGTTCTCTCTTTTTTTTTTTTAGGTAACTAATTATTTTTCATGGAATTATGATAGAAATAGTGTTTTCTTGTCGTCATTTTTAAATATTTGAAATTTTTCTTAGCACAATGAAAAGACAGGAGCGAGAGAATCTAAAGCCTAGGAGCGAAAGTTCAGCTAAGGAATTAAGGTGTCCTTGTCCCTTATTGAAGAGCCTAAATTTGATTTCCAGCTCTGCTTCGGACTCCAGTTTCCTCCTAATGCAGAACCTGCAAGGTAGCAAATGTGGCCCAAGTAATTACTTTCCCGCCACCCATCTGGGAGATCTGGATTGCATTGCTTTCTCCTGGCCCCCAGCTTTGGCCCCAGCCCAGTGTCACCATCAGAGCCATTTGTGGAATGAACCAGAGGATAGGATTGTTTCATTCTCTATCTTTGTCTCTCTCTCTCTCTCTCTCTCTGCCTGCCAGATAAATCATTTTTTAAAGCTAACAAACTGGCACATTAATATCTTCTGCTGTAAAATATGTTTTTATTAAGGTATAATTTATACAAAATGAAGTGAACAGAACTTAAATTTCATACTTCAGAGAGTTTTTAAATGCCTGTCTCCAGTTTCTAACATAAAAATGCTCCTTGAGCGTCTTCTCTATCAGTTTCCACCACTTCTCCAAAGGCAGCCACTCCTGTTTTATAAATAATGAGTTTACTATAGATTACTTTTTATATTCTAGACCATCATATCAGTAAAATGTCATAATATTCTTCAGGCTGACTCACAAAATGTTCTGAATTCACTGATGTCATTGCAAGTTCTTGCATTCATATTACTTGGCAGTTTCCCTCTGTATAGATATACCATAGTTTTGGGTTTTTAAAAGATTTTTTAAAAATTTATTTGAAAGGCAGAGTTATAGAGAGAAGAGGGGAGACAGAGAGATATCTTCCATCTGCTGGTTCACTCCCCAAATGGCCTCAACAGCTGGGCCTGGGCCAGGCCAAAGCCAGGAGTATGGAGCCTCTTCCTGGTCTCCCATGTGGGTGCAGGGGCTAGAGGACTTTGGCCATTCAACACTATACTCAGAGAAAGTAATTGGGGGGAGAGGAGGGAAAGCCAGATTGGAAAAGAAATAAAACTATCACTACTAGTAGATTACATAATCTCATATAAAGAAAAATCCTAAGAATACCCACACATGAACTGTGTCAGATATTTTTCTGTATCTATTGAGATGATCATGTGGTTGACTTTCAGATATTAAATCAATCTTGCATTCCATGAGTAAAACTCATTTGACCATGGTTTATCACCAATGTGTTCAGTTCTCTAGTATTTTGCTAAGAATATCTGTGGCTATATTTATATGCAATATTGGTCTGTAGTTTTCATAAGAAATTTTTGCTTCGTTTGTTATCAGGATAATATTGGCTTTCTCTCTTTTTTTGAAGTATTTGTGAAGTACTGGGATTAATTATCTAAATGTTATCAATTCTATGAATATTGCATATGGTTCAAATAGTTGTGCTCTTACAACCAACATGGAAGATCCAGATTGAGTTCCCAGCTACTACTTTTATCACTTGTCCAACCCTAGCTACAACTGTAGATTGAACCAAAGGAATGGAAGATGTCTCTCTCTCTCTCTCTCTCTCTCTCTCTCTCTCTCTACCTCCCCATCTCCCTCCTCTGCCTTTCAAATAAATAAAATGCATAATTTATTTGATGGTGATCTAATTAAACAGTGAAGTAGTTTCTGGTGGGAGACTTCTGAATTACTAATTTAATTTTCTCATTTTTTTATGTCTTAATCATAATTCTGTTTCTTAGGGGCTGGCATCATGGTACAGTTAGTTTAGCTGCCAATTGTGATACCAGCATCTAATATCCAAGTGCCAGTTTTAGTTCTGTCCACTATGCTTCCGATGTGCTTGGCAAAGCAGTGAAAATAGCCCAAGCACATGGGCCTCCATCACCCATATGGGAGACCAGGATGGAGTTCCTGGCTCCTGGCGACAGCATTGTTCAGACCTAGCCACTGCAGTCATTTGGGGAATGAATCAGTGGACAGAAGACCTCACTCTTGCTTGCCCCCTTTCATCACTCTGCCTCTCAAGTTAATTAATTAGTTTCTTCTTGAGTCAGTTTTTGTAGTTTGTATATGAATTTTCCAATTTAAGATTATCTGATATATTTAACATACTGATGGTCATTTCATTCTATTAGAGCACTTTTGAATCAGGTAGAATCACTACAGATGTTCCATTTAACTCTTGATGTTTGTAATTTGAATTTTCATAAATGCCTTGGTCAATCAGGTTAAAACTTTATCTATGTTATTAAATTTTTCAAAGAACACCTTTTTATTTCACTGATTTTTTTCTATTTTTATTCTTGATTTCATTTATTTTAACTCTGGTATTTATTACTTCCAAAACATACTTGAGAAGAGTGTGTATTTGCTGTTATTGGAGAGAATGATTTATATCTGCCATTAATTATAGTTAGTTTATAGTGTTATTGAGTTCTTCTGTTTGTTCTCTGGTCTCCTGCCTGTTTATTCTATCCATTATGAGTACAAGTGGAATATCAAAGTCTCTGACAATTATTGTTGAAGTGCTTTTTTTCTTTCTATTCTTTAAGTTTCTGTTACATATATTTCAGAGTGCTGTTGTTAGATGCATATATATTTGTTATGACTTCCTGATAAACTTTTTATTCATATAAATGTCTTTCCTTGACTCTAGTAACAATACTTTTCATAAAGTTTATTTTTGTCTTATGTAGTATATTCACTTCAGCTCTCTTATAGTTACAATATATGGTCTAACTTTTCTATCCTTTTACCTTCAGCCTACTTGTACCTTTGAATACCACATATCTCTTGTAGACAGCGTACAGCTGGATTATGTTTAAACAACTCTTCTACCATCTCTTCTTTTTTATTGGAGCATTTGATCCATTCAGCCTTAATCTAATCACTGATAAGACAATATTTACATCTGCCACTAGCTATTTTTTCATATATCTTATGTCTTCTTTTTTTGATATTTTATCCCTCCAGTAATTCCTTATTTGTATTAAATAAATATCATTTAGTGCACCATTTTAATTCTGTTGTTCATGGTATATTCTTGAGGGTTTTATCTGTTTTACTAACTGTCTTGGTAATTATAATTAATGTCCCAATTTAAAAGAAACTAGTTCAGATTAACATCCATTAAGTATCAATAGTACATAAAACTTTGCTGCTTTAACATTCTCGTCCCTCTTCCCTATGCTATACTAAAGTATGTCCTTGTACATTATAGCACAGTGTTATAATTGTTGGTTTATCAAGTTCTTTTAAATCACCTAGAAGAAAAACTTTACAAACAAAAATATACTTACACAGTCTTCAAATTTACCTATGCAGGCCAGCGCCGTGGCTCACTTGGCTAATCCTCCGCTTGTGACGCCAGCACCCCGGGTTCTAGTCCCGGTCGGGGCACCAGTTCTGTCCTGGTTGTTCCTCTTCCAGTCCAGCTCTCTGCTGTGGCCCGGGAGGGCAGTGGAGGATGGCCCAAATGCTTGGGCCCTGCACCCCCATGGGAGACCAGGAGGAGGTACCTGGCTCCTGGCTTCAGATCGGCGCAGCGCACCGGACGTAGCAGCCATTTGTGGAGTGAACCAACGGAAGGAAGACCTTTGTCTCTGTCTCTCTCTCCCTCTCTCTCTCACTAGCTCTGCCTGTAAAAAAAAAAATTTACCTATGCAGTTACATTTATCAGCAGTGTTCTGTTTCTTCATGTTACTAGCTGGTGTCCAACCATTCCAGCTGAAGTATCTCCTTTGCAAAATGTTGAAGTTAAATATGCTAGAGATCAATTCATTCACTGTTTGTTTATCTGGGAATATTTTAATTTCTTCTTCTTTTTTTTTTTTTTTTTTTGACAGGCAGAGTTAGAGAGACAGAGAGAAAGGTCTTCCTTCCATTGGTTCACCCCTCAAATGGCCGCTGCGGCTGGCGTGCTGTGCCAATCCGAAGGCAGGAGCCAGATGCTTTGTCCTGGTCTCCCATGCAGTTACAGGGCCCAAGCACTTGGGCCATCCTCACTGCCTTCCCTGGCCACAGCAGAGAGCTGGCCTGGAAGAGGGGCCACCAGGTCTCCTTCATTTTCAAAGGACAGTTTTGCTGGATATTGAATTCCTAAATGATAGTATTTTATCTCACTATTTTGAAAATAACATTGTAAAATTCTACTGCTTTTTGGGCCCTATAGTTTTTTTGTTTGTTTGTTTGTTTGTTTTTTGTTTTTTTTTTTTACAGGCAGAGTGGACAGTGAGAGAGAGAGAGACAGAGAGAAAGGTCTTCCTTTTTGCCATTGGTTCACCCTCCAATGGCCGCTGCGGCTGGCGCATCTCGCTGATCCGAAGGCAGGAGCCAGGTGCTTCTCCTGGTCTCCCCTGGGGTGCAGGGCCCAAGCACTTGGGCCATCCTCCACTGCACTCCCTTGCCACAGCAGAGAGCTGGCCTGGAAGAGGAGCAGCCGGGACAGAATCTGGTGCCCCGACCAGGACTAGAATGTAGGGTGCCGGTGCCGCAGGTGGAAGATTAGCCAAGTGAGCCGCAGCGCCGGCCTGAGCACTATAGTTTTTGATGAGATATCAGCCTTTGTATTTGATAAGTTATTTTATCATCACTGCTCTCAAGATTCTCTTTGTATTTTCAAAGTTTGGTGTGTCTAGGTGATTGTCTCCAACCTACAGTTTATGTAATTTAATGTTTTTCATCAAATTTGGGATGTTTTAACCCATTATTCCCTCGTTCCTTATTATTATTCGTGTTCTATCTTTTCTCCTTTTTTTTCTGTACAGTCTTTATGTGTGTATTGGGATGTTTAATGATGTTCCACAGAACTCCAAAGATCTGTTCATTTTTCTTCACTGTTTTTTTGCTTTCTCAAATTGTTGTAATCTAAATTAACCTCCCTTCAAGATTCTGGTTCTTTTTCTGCCACTTCAATTTTGCTTTTGAGCAACTTCAGTCAATTTTTAATTTTATTCTATTTTTCAACTTCAAAAATTTTACTTTGTTCCTTTTTCTCTTTGCTCTTTCTCTCTACTTGTTGAGAGTGTTCTTATGCATTTATTTAACGCCTACACTTGATCTTAGCCAAAAGGTCGAGAAGCTTTAATTCCTTACTTATTATTTCCTTTTGTTTGTTGAATATATTCACAATAGTTGATTTAATGTCTCTATTTTGCAGATTCAATATCTCGGCAAGAATAGTTTCTATTGAAAGGTTTTTCCTAGTGCATGAACCATATTTTCCTGCTTATGGATATATGTTGTAATTTTGTTGTTGAAAACTTTACATTTTAAATAATAAAATTTACATCTCTGAAAAGCAAGTATTCCCTTTCCAGTCATTTTCGTTGTGAATATTTTATCTTCTTGTTACTATATTTTTGTTTAGTGCTTTTCTTGGCTGGTTTCCTAAAGTTTATGTTCTTCAATATGTGCATCCATGGAATCTCTGCTCAGTTAACTTAGTGGTCAACTGATGCTTAGACATAGGCTTTCTTAAGCTCCTAGAAACATTCATTATCTCAGGCTTTGCTAAGAAGGTGTGTGAGTTGGGTTCACTTTTAATATGCTGGCATTTTAAAATCCTACCTTAGCCTTCACTTTCTATTCTGCACAGCCTCAACTTTACCAGAAGTGAGCAATTAAGCTCTTTTCAGGTTTCTCTTGGACATTTGCACAGCCCTCCACATGTTAATGGGACTTTTACATCCTCAGGAATATGCTGGAATTTTTCAAAGTCCAATATGAGCACCTAATTTTCCTAATTTTTCTCTCAGATTTTATGGCCTGCCTCTTGTTTGCTTCAACTGGTATCTTCACCCAGGCAAATGTCAGGTAAAAGAAATGTCACTGCTGTGTTAAACAATTATCCTAGGGAATGAGTTTTCTTTCCAGGGAGTGAGCATTGAGTCAATGTTCAATTAAGGACAAGTCAACAAAACACAGGAGGTCCTCTGAATAGGACTTTTCCACAAACTTTCAAGAAAGTCAAATAATGACAAGTTCTTTGAAGATGGTGTTTTTTGAGAAGCCCCACATTCTCCCCATCGTTTGGTGGCTGCTAGCCTTCTGACTATCACAGGTACCATAGATGCGTGACTGCTGGGTTTCATAGAAGAGAGTATGGGAATAGGGCAAATTGAAATGCCTCAAAGCTCGTTATTCTTGTTGAGATTCAATGCTTCTCTTGAAAACACACTCCAAAAGTTGCTATAAATTTTTAGTTACTTCCAGAGTTCTGAAAATCTTTGTCAGGGTCTTCATACCTTTTATGATGGAGTCGATTGTCAGTAGTCATTAATCTATCATTCTGGAAACACAAACCAATATTTTTTCTGGTGTTTTATTTTTTATTTTAATTTTTAATTAGTTTCATAATCTGATTTGTAGACCCAATTCTGAGAACATAATGATATTCTCTTCCTTCCATTCTCTCTCCTTTCCTCTCCATCCCTCTTACCCCCTTTTCTTCTCCCTTTTTTTTTTTTTTTAGTTTTTGAGCTAACATATTTTAAAATTGCATTACAGTAAAAAGACTTAGTACTTTACCAAATAAGAAGTTTAACAAGTTAAAAGCAAAAAAAAATCCTAGTTTAATGGGAATATAGACAATGGCTATTAAAATAATTGAATGGAAAAATGGCTATTCCATCTATACATAGCAAATTGTAAAGTAATCACAGATCATTAAAACAACAGCAATATAATATTCTTAAACACTGGTTTGAAAAAGGTATAAACAATGTTTTACAAAACTATATTTGCAGCAATACTAAACACTCAGACATTTCTTTCTTTTTTCTTTCTTTCTATTCTTTTTGTTGTTTAAATTTTAGCTCCCATATATAAGGGAGAACATGCGGTATTTGTCTTTCTGGTCTGGCTTATTTCACTCAATGTGATGTCTTCCAGTTGTATCCATATTGCTGTATGTGACAGAATTTCATTCTATTTTATAGCTGAGTAATATTCCATTGTGTAAATAGACCACAATTTCTTCATTTATTCATCTGATGATGGACTCTTTGGTTGGTTCCAAATTTTGGTTATTGTGAACAGTGTTGCTATCACCATGGTGGCACAGGTATCTCTTTGATACATTGTGTTCAAGTCTTTTGGATATATATCCGGTTGTGGGATTGCTGGATCGTATAGCAAGTCTATTTCTAGCTTTTTAAGAAATCTCCACACCATTTTCCACAGTAGCTGCACTAATTATCATTCCCACCAATGAATCTTAGATTACAAACTCACATTTTTTGAGGAAAATATACATATATATATAATTTTATGCTTAATTTAATTCTTACTTTAACTTCAGATTTATCCATGGTGATTGAAATTCTGTGTCATTCAATTTACATAAATTCTTCCTTAGATTTTATCTAAGTACATTGATAACTATGTAATGTCAACATTGCAGAAAAGAAGTATCTGGTCTTCTGTCTTGTTCTATATAGGCTAATAACTACTGAAATGCTCATTGATCCATAAAGTCCTCATTCTTCAGTCCATTCCTGTCACTACTAAAGCACCCCATATTCTGTGTGTTATGCATACCTTCTGCGTTCTGAGGAAATACTAGGCTGTTCTCAGTCGTGTTGGGACACGGGATCTCTATGAGGTCACACCTACGAAGATAATGAGAAGTATTTCTACTGTGAGATATTTCCTCCCTTAGTCTCCTCAAGTCTTTCAGGTGGGAGAAATCTGGCACCCCCTGAATTCCACGGGATGGAAAGGCCGAACATAGAAACGCACATCTTGCTCTTTCCTGCTTTTCTTCTTATCCTCTTGCTATTATAATTTGAGACCAGTTAGTTTTAGAGTGGAAACCTTGCTCTGATTCTCTTTGTAGTCTTCCAAATTCAATGAATTCACTTCAAGTCCTTTCCATGTACTTTATAGCCTGGACTTTTGAAATTAAAATCATGGGGGGCTGGCACCACGGCTCATTTGGTTAATCTTCCTCCTGCGGCACCGGCATCCCATATGGGTGCCGGGTTCTAGTCCTGATTGCTCCTCTTCCAGTCCAGCTCTCTGCTGTGGCCCGGGAAGGCAGTGGAAGATGGCCCAAGTGCTTCAGCCCCTGCACCCGCATGGGAGACCAGGAGGAGGCACATGGCTCCTGGCTTCCGATTGGTGCAGTGCTGGCCGTAGCGGCCATGTGGGGGGTGAACCAACAGAAGGAGGACCTTTCTCTCTGTCTCTCTCTCTCACTGTCTATCTGTCAAATTAATAATAAAAAAAAAGAAATTAAAATCATGGGAATAATTTCCTTCTTCTTTGAGACAAACTCAGAATTGATACAAACTCAGAATTATCTAGCTAGCTCCTAACTTTACAACAGTTAGAGAGGACCAAGTAGAAGGTATATCCAACTTTTAAAAATGCTATCTTCCCATAACTTAGAGAGCTGCACTTTTGACAATCTGCAACCAATTTCTGTTTTGCTTAAGTTAATGGAATGTGGTTAAACTACAGCCAAAATAGTTATGTTGATAAGAATTTCTGAATATATTGACATAGAAATATTCATCAATATGTTAAATAATCGTTCCTGATTGGAACTGTAATGTTTTCAGCCCTTTTTGTCTCTGTATAGTTTACTATACTTCAAATCATCATGAAGCAGAGCATTGAAGGACTAATGAAGCAAATTTGGATCCAAATTCACTTTCACCTGAAAGAACCATATTTATTGGTCAGATATGGGAACTGAAAAACACAAGTCCCCAAACTTATACATGCAAAATCTTTCTCTTCCCCAACATTAGCATTATAGGTCACTTCATCGTTACCAGTAACAGCCTAATGGGAATAATTCAAATTCTCTTTCCAGTCTACTTCCAACCTTGAAATCCATGAAGTAATTAACTGCCAATTAACTTCATCTATTTTCATATACATGAAAGCCTAGGAAGTTTGCTGTCATAATAACATTAGATAGCCTTTTGCATACAGCAAAATATTCTTTATATAGTATATACATAAGGCATAGCCCACCCCTACTTTGATTTTGTTTTTATAATTTCATCTTTTAAATAATAATGGTCTAGAAGGTGTACCTGAACTCACAATATTTTATTTTATTTTTTGTGAAGGCCCATAAAACTTGAATCAAATAAACTTGCTTTATTTTTATTCAGATTTTACATTTCTTCTTTGATGTAAAGTGTATTTGGTACATGTATTTGAAATTTTATTAACTTCCAACAGTCTCTTTTTTTCCTTGTTCTCTAGGATTTGGAGAAAGAATTTCTTGATTTTTCAACACCTCTGCCCTCCTCTATTATACTTTTAATGATTACTCTCCTTGCCACCTTACCTTCACTTCTCCAAACAATTCTTAGAACTCTTCATCTATTTCCATAAAGAAACACAGAGGCCTAGTGGAAAGAACACTGAATTTTGTTCTCAAATTTATCACACTACTAGATAGCTGTGTACAATTAGATCTGTCTTAGAATCACAGAATGTTCCATTCAGTAGGGACCTTAAAGGCCACAGACTTAATCTTGGGTCTCTATACAAAGAACTGTTCCAGAACCCAGCACGATCAAGTGATTTTCTCAAGATCAGAAAACAAGAGAATAATGGAATCAGAACTAGAACTGGAGTTTCCTTATTCCCAACCTTGTCCCCTTACATGCATAAAATGTCTATTCTAAATTAATCATCTTTGTAATCAATAGACGGCTCAATCTCCTAAGACCTTACCCTACCCCCATTTTTATTATTGTTTTAAAGATTTTTTTCAAAAGTCAAAGTTACAGAGGGAAAGGGAAAGGGGAGGAGAGAGAGAGAGAGAGAGAGGGAGAGAGAGTTAGAATCTTCCATCTGCTGATTCACTCCCCAGATGGCCACAATAGCCAGCACTGGGACAGTCCAAAGCCAGGAACCAGGAACCTCATCCGGGTCTCCCACGTGGGTGGCAGGGGGCCCAACACTTGAGCCATCTTCCCCAGCTTTCCCAGACCATTAGCAGGGAGCTGGATTGGACGTGGAATAGCCAGGGTATGAACTGGCACACATGTGGGACACCAGCATCCCAGGAGGCAGCTTAATCTGCCGCACCATGAAGCCAGCCCCAGCCCCCATTTTTTAAAACAACTCATTCATTATCAGCTCTGTGGTAGAATATGGAAGAACTTGCATACTCACTTTCTCAAATTCCCTTCACATGAGGATTGCTGGCTACATGACTTCATTTAGACTGGTGGAATATGAATGGAAGTTTGCTGGTGGGAGGAGTGACCTCTGGGGAGATTCATATCCTTGCAAATAGTAAAGAAGTCCTGGCATAGCCTCTTCCCTCCTTCCATTGCTTCCTGCCTTGAATGCTAATGTGATGCTAAGAACTTTTGTATTTCTCATAATTATGAAGGAAAAGAAAAGCAAAAGGACTACAGACACTAGCACTTACATCATTGAGCAGGTGAACTGATCTAACTGATATATGCAAATGTTAATACAGACATCTGGTTCTATGAGAAAAAAATTCTGAACTGTTTAACTATGATGTCGGATTTCTTGTAGCTGAAGCCTTCCTAACAAACAAATAAACTCAGTTTGAAAGATCAAATAAAGTGGCATAAAGGTATCCCTCCACCCGTCTGTCATCTATCTATCTAGTCATCCATCCATGTAGGAGTGAACTTAAAACTTTATACAGGCATTCAATATTATTTTTAAAAAAGTAGCAGTATGTTTCCACTGCATGTTTAAAGCATCACTATTGTTTTTGACTATATCACTGCTTATTTTGTCCCTAAATAGATTACAAAAGGGTGTATAGGTATTATTCTTTAATAAATGCTTTATAAATCAGTTGTTTGGAACTCAAAATGGATTCTTTTGTTGAAAATTCTATGTAGTTCATAAGATTAACGTTTCTGAATCCTTCAATAATATAGCTGAGATGAGTTAGTCACAGTAGGGTAAAATATTATCACTCAGTTTTTATGGGAGAACATAATAGTAAGCTATGTTTGCACACTTGCCACCTTCTCTTTTTTTATTTTTATTTTTGCTTTTGACAGGCAGAGTGGACAGTGAGAGAGAGAGCCGTTGGTTCACCCCCCAGTGGCCACTGTGGCCAGCGCACTGCAGCCGGCACACTGCAGCCGGCACACCGCACTGATCCGAAGCCAGGAGCCAAGTGCATCTCCTGGTCTCCCATGTGGGTGCAGGGCCCAAGCACTTGGACCATCCTTCACTGCACTCCCAGGCCACAACAGAGAGCTGGACAGGAAGAGGAGCGACCAGAACAGAATCCGGTGCCCTGATCAGGACTAGAACCCGGTGAGCCAGCGCCACAGGCGGAGGATTAGCCTAGTGAGCCGTGGTGCCGGCCCAGTTACCACCTTCTTAATCTTCCCCTGGGTCCACCTTGGCCAGCCCCCAATCAGCCAGTCATAGTCCCAAAGCCAGAAGTGAAGAGCTCTGTACAGGAATTGGGATAGGGCAATAGCAATGTTTCTCTGTCAAGGTCAGTTGTTTGTCAACCATTGTTAATCCGAAAGCAAGAATGCTGCCTTGAAGAATATTTCAGTGTTTAGAATTCTGGAAAGTGGAGTCAGAGATAAAGAGAACTTGCACCCGTGTTCATGTTTTACTCTAGCTGATGTTAACGGCCCAGCACTGAGGGAAAGTGAGCAGCAGAGAGAAGCAGGAGTTCTGTTGACAGCACTGTCTGGAGCAAAGGAGAGACGATGGGGACTTCAGCATGGTGGGAGCAGAACAAGCTCCTGCAGCCACAAAGTCTCTATTTAAAATTTTTTTGAGGTAACATATTTTCAGTTTACATTATAGCCAAAGGCGTAATGCTCCACTCCATAAAGAGTTTAACAAACAAAAGGCAAAAAGACCATTGTTCAGCAGAACGCAAACAAGGGCCATGAACAACAATCAACTGAAAAGATGACAACTTCACCCATACATAGTGGACTTCAACACAGTCACAGATCAACAAACCTATGGTAGTACTTATGTCCTAACAATCTGCCCAGCAAAGATTCAAAGTCTTGATGGGTCTGCCACTGTTGGAGGGAGGGTGTTGTATGTAAAACAACAGGTATGTCGTATGTTGCTGAGTCTGTATCTATCAGATGGAAATGTGTGCCCACTTCTTCCTTGGCCATCCAACTGTGCATTTCCAATGCACTGTATCCAAAGTGGCCAGAGGTTTCAATAATTCTATCAAATTTCTGTTATGTTTAAGAAAATGAGAAAACTTTATTTGCATATTTTCTGATACTTTTACTAAAGAACAAATTGTGCTTGCTTTTTGGGAGTTCAGTTTCCACATGGCCAAAGTCAAGTGTTCTGAATGGAAGATGGCACCTCACAATATTATTTGTCCCCCACTATTCCCTCAGCAAGCAATTCCTTGATATTCCTTTATGAATGCACTTGACCTCCTTTATGACATCTTTTCAAAACACTAACATAGTTCTCAAGTAGGACTTTACATATGAAGAAAAAGACAAACAAGGATTTATACAGGGCATAGGGAGGGGGAAGTGAAAGAGACAAGTGAATTAAAAGGTATTCCTCTCTAGACGCAGATGTGTCCTCCCAACTGTGACTATTATAAGGGGTTTCCTTATGAAAATCCAACTCCCAATGGGAACTTAAAGGCAATTAAAATAACATTAGTGTTTTTCATAACTTTACAATGTTTTTATGCATGTGATAAAACCTCACTAATTATCGAAAAGTTATTTGTACTAAGATTTCAGAGCAGAAAGATAATGTGCGCAATTTAGAATCCTGAGCCATCAGCAGGGAGCGGCTAACAAAACCAGAATTCCCTTGCCAGCCTTCTCAGTTGCATCAGTGAACCTCAAACAGGAGCCTTCACTGGCAAATATTAGCTTATTGTAGTTTAAAAATAAATAACTACCTTGAGCAAATGTGCAGTGACACCAAAAATTAGTTTCCACAAACTGACTAAATATAGGATCTGTAGGGAAAAGGCAAATGAGTTCAAGCGGAAAAAAAAAAAGATTTCTAGAATGAAGAGCATACATTTCTTTAAATGGATGAAAAATTTTAGTGTGAACTGAATGTAATCAACATTCAAGCCTTATTGTATGGAAAGAAGAAAGAGGGAGACTTGCTGGGCAATTTCCCCAATATAGCTCAGTATCAATTTGTTGGGAGAGCACAGAACACCTCACACTGCTCTTAGCACACGTGCAACATCCAAATCACAGGACTCAGTTCTGAGCTCTTCTGATGAGCTGACATGTGCTATGCTGAGCAGCAAAAAAAGATATGTTACAGAAAATGTACAGAGGATTATTAAATGAGGTTTCCAGAGTGTATTAAGGTTCAGAGATGGAAATATCCTTATAGGTCACTGAAATATAACACCTCTGTGATGGCAAGGATAAAGAAACAGAGATCTGGAGTGTCAAGCAACTTGCTGAAGATCATCCACCCAAAGTCTGTGTCAAAACTCAAAACAGGAAGCATTAACGAGTTTTGGAGAAATAACTTCCCAGGATAGGTAATGTGGGCAGTTGGTGACAGAGGCATATTGACAAGCACACTGGCAAACAAAGGAGTCTCCCACTGTTACTCTGCATACAGTGAGTAAGAGGTGGGTGGTGGTCCAGGAACAAGGTTGGGTTACTTGAGGACAACATTTGAATTCTTTGGCAGCCCCTTGACACCAGAGGCTTGGAACACATGATGCCAATCTGAGACTTGCTATTAGTCTCAGGAGCCACATCACCTGAGACATTGTCATTTAGGTAACTAAGAGTTGCCTATATTTATAATCACCTGAGGCCTACGATAAACTGGACCCCCATCTAATAGCTAATGAAGAAAAAAATATATATTCCGTAGAGTAACACCTATTGCCTAAGGTATAAAATTACCATAGCCAAGCACTTAGGATCATTTTCTTGGTTGGCACACCTACAGCAAGTCAATAGCATTAGTACCTACTCAGTAATGAAAGAAAGCAATGAGAAAGTTAGTCAACATAATTATTAAGTTTGCCAAGTTCTGTTTAAATCCATTAAGTGCAATCAACCATACAGCAGAGATCTAACTGTAGAATCAGAGGATTATTATTATTTTCCTGCTCTGTTTTACCAGGAGTAAATGGTACAAAAAATGGGGAAGACAGGTTGTGATTCAGACCAATCACAGCTGTCCATCAGAGAGAAGGTTCCGTGATGTTTTCCCATCTCTAATGGGCTTCTGAGAGGGTGGGCAGCACATAGGCAGCTGCCCATGGTGAAGAAAGGGGAAGTTTGCAGTTCCAAATAATGACCTATTTAGGATGAACCCCATGCACTGATTAACCTGAAACCACTGCACTGGAGATCAAAATACATTCCCATTATTTCTTTATTTTGTAAATGACAACAAAGGTTTCATCTTCTTATAAATGCACACACCAACAAACACAATAAACAAGACTGATGGGGAGAAACAAAGGAAGAGAGATGACTCAACCCATGGCATGTTAGAAAGAAAGGTTCAGGCCATGGGCTATAAGAGCAAATAGTCAGGAACACAACTTTCGGGTAAGGAGGGCCTCAGGGAGTCAGGTAGCTCCTTGGCTCTTTGCTTTCGCTGTTACCGTGTTATGTGCTGTTATGAAAATGAAAGCATGAATTGAGAGCCATGAATCATCCTTGTGCTTATGGTTAAGGTGGCGTTTAGATGGCTAATATTTAGGCTGACCTTTGCTGGATTGTGGAGCTTGCTGTCTGGAGATTCTCAAATCTCAAACCAGAAACCAACTGAGCTGGGGGAAGAGGAAATAGGATCTTCCCCATTGTGCGCAGTTTGGGTTCAGAAGGCTTCTGGCAGCAGAAGCCACAGAGACCTCTAGGAAAGATGGAAAAGAGTATAGATGTGTCTGCCACTTTGCAGGCCTGCCCTTTGAGTACCCACTATCCTCGTGCCTTCTTGTGGAATGGGTAGTAACATTTGGTAGTTAAGGTCACAGACTCTAGAGCCCAGGTGCTTGGGTTCAAGTCCTTGCTGTGCCTCAGTTGCTCCATCTCTATAATGAAGCTGGCAGTATCATATTTTAAATGTTGCTGTGAAAAACTCTATCAATATTTGCCAGTTATTTGTCTTAGGGCCAGTTCTGACCTGGTTTATATCCAGTATCAGCGCCTTGCTGCTCTCATTCAGAACTTCCCACCTGGTTGACACAACTAAATGTATTCCTATAAGGTTGTGGACTCCCAGACTCCAGAACATGAGAACTAAGGTAAGATAGACCCTGACTAGAATACTGGCTCTGACGTTTTTTAACACCATGATCTCAACCATTTCTGAGGACTGGTTTGCCTACTTATAAATTAAAGATAAGTCTTTTCTCTTAAGATTATTGGGAAGGTTAAAAATGATTCGTGTCAGGGTCAGTGCTGTGGCATAGTGGGTAACGCCATCGCCTGCAGTGCCGGTATCCTACATAGGCACCGGTTTGAGTCTCGGCTGCTCCACTTCTGATTCAGCTCTCTGCTATGGCCTGGGAATGCAGTAGAAGATGGCACAAGTCCTTGGGCCCCTGCACGTACGTGGGAGACGTGGAAGAAGCTCCTGGCTCCTGGCTTTGGACTGGCGCAGTTCCGGCTGTTACAGCCAATTGGAAAGTGAACCAGCAGATGGAAGACCTCTCTCTCTCTCTCTGCCTCTCCTTCTCTCTCTGTGTAACTCTGACTTTCAAATAAACAAATCTTTGAAAACAACAACAACAAAAAAAGTTTGTGTGTATAAAGTGCTTAGCATGATAACCTGGCAGAATAAGTTCTCAGTGAAAGAAAACAAAAGAGCTAATAATTTTATAATACCCCAGAATTGTCAGACTAGAAGTAAATCTAGATACTAGGTTGAAGAAACACACTTGATGAGAACTCTACCTATGCATCTATTTATCTGCCTGCCCCTTTTACCTTTACCCTTCCCACTTTTCCATCACTCAAATGGCCGTTACACCATTCTATGCTCTGACTCAGGGAAGACATGTGAAAACAGAAAAGAAACATAGGCAGTACTTTTTTGTAAGTCAAGATTCTGGAGGCAACACAAATGGCTCTGTGTGGATACTAATGGGAGAATAAACCTAATGCTAAAATAATGAAATTCCCCATGCTCTGAGGCAGTCTACCTGCCATGGAATGGGTGGAGGGAACGGTGGATGCACAGAAGTTAGTAAATCCCAAAGAAAGTGGAGCCCAATGTTCTGCTCTCTGGGTCAAGCCCTGGACAATTAGTAAACCACCTAGATTTGCAGCCTCTGAAAACATTGGTAATTCATTTTCTGTCATGAAGGATAGGCTAAAAGAGAAGAAAACTATCAAAAGAAAATGTCTGTGTTCTATATATAGGAAAGCAAAGCACAGATCACCCCTTCAGGGGTTTGACTCATCTAGTGAGCATTAGAACAGGAAAGTCACAGAGAAAACCACTGACTGAAGAGACTTGCAAATAGAAACCAGGGGTGTTTCAGCTGCCATGTGTAGAGAGATCACAAAGAATTACATGGGAAAATGATGTCCCAGTGTGTGCTATCATAAACACATAACATCAGCAACCAGCTACTTCCCAGTCCTCTCCTGCACACAATGAGTCCACAATGCTTAATATAGCTTCTAGAATGTATAAACAGCCATCGGAAAAGAGGAGCATCTCACAACCAAATGACATTACCTTCCTTCCATCCTGGCAAATTAAAAACTAGGTCAAATTAGAGAAGAATGAACAAATTTATATTTCTCACACAGCCGACTTTGCAAGAGCTAGAATTACTACTTACTCGATATATGGGGAAACTAAAACTAAGAAAAATTACAATGAATTGCTTCATGCCATACTGCCCTCTGATATCCAGCAGAAGTATTTCAGCGCTCTTCCTCACACAGTAATTGGAAGGAAAACCTGATCTCATATTATATATCCCAGTCTTCAGAAATAGTCCCAAAATGGGACATTATAGCATAACTGATTTTCAAGCTATTTATACGAAGGCCTTTTCTCAAACAAAATATTATGCAGAATCCCAGTATCAGGAAAAGGTAAACAAAGAGCTTCCTTTGACTGAAGACGAAATGGATGAGACGTGGATATTCTCTAAACATCTCTATGGGGCAACAGAGTTCTTAAGAATAAGTGAAAGCTAGGTTAGTGGAAAGATCACCTTAATAAAAGTGCAGAAACTTGGAGTGGAACTTCAACTCTGATTTTTCATTAGTTTACCCTAAAATAGAATACCAAGATGTTCTAGGGTACAGGTGTTTGCTCTAAGGAAGAAAATGAATTATGTGTAGATCAAACTTTTAAAATTATTTTAATAAACATTAAAATTTTAGATGAGAAATTCTATTTTCCCAATCTATGCATTATTTCCTAGTGTTCTGAAAACATTACACACTGTTACTACTCTTCTTTGCCCTTTACATTAAGAAAAGGTCCCATTGTTCACTGCTGCTTTTGGTGGAATAGCATTTGATTATGCAAACACCAATAATCATCTGAATATGAATAGTACAGCACATCAAAACAATTCCTACACAGTTACAATAGTCAGAAAGACTACAAAATATAGCTACTTAAAGGCAGCAAAAATAGAAATATAGCAATTTCAAGGCAGCAAAGCCATCCAGGACTTGAGGGATCCTAATATTTGGAGGGAGGAAAAAAGTACATTAATATGAGTTGACATTGTCTTCTACTTTCTCCTTGAAGAATTTGGCCATAAGTAGGTGACTCAAGACCAAGAAAAGTCAAGAATAAAAAGGTGGTTCAGTGTTTTCAGCAGCCAAAGGAGTCCACAAGGTAAAATCTGGATTTCAGTGCTGACAAGGCAGCCAAGCCTTGTGAGGTCAAAGTGTCAGGAAAAATGTTGACACAAATTGGCAAGTCGACATTTTTCTCATTAGGGCCTTGGCCAATCTGAGGCTGAAAATGGTAAGAGCTGGGAAATCCACCTTTGAAAACTTATAGATAATCTTATGGTTTTGGAAGACACCATAACTCTGAGGAACCTGGACACTTTATGTTGAGAACCCAAAGAAATGGAGAAACCCTGAAGAACAGTGAAAATCAGCTTAAGACAATCCATGCTAAAATCATGGAAATCTGCCCATATAAAGAGAATTGCTGGAAGAAATGTGAATAGAATATGCAGGAAAACAAGAGTATACAAATTCTCTATGGCTTTCTTTTAATATGTAATGCCAGAAAAAGTAACTGGGCATACCACAAAATCTGATCAAATAACTAAAAACTAAAAGGGAAAAAATAGAAAATGAAATATAAAAATGATTCAGATGTTGGAGTTAAATTTCAAGGACCCTAATATAAAAATGACCAGCAAGAAAATAGATGGAATGATTAAGTCATAAAAACTATAAAATTATACTATTTATAAATGAAGAACTCAATAAATAAGTGCACTGCCCTTTAGACACAGCAGTAGAAAGAAAAATATCAAAATATCCAGACAAAGCCATGGCAGTAGAGTAAGACATACATGACACATGATGGAAAATTCTATTTTAAATTTAGATAGTGTCACAGAAGGCACAAAAGCAATGTTTTAAGGGAAGACAGCCAAATATGTTAAAAATTAAGAAAAGATATATGTCACAGAAGTAAATAATAATGTGAACAAATATGGGATAAGTTCAAATAAAAACACATATACTCATAGTAAAGTGACTTATAACCACACAGGGAAAATATTAATAACACAGTGAGAAATAGACATTATCATTTATAGATAATTATGTTCACAAGAACAATAATAAAACAATTAATGAGAAATGATGAAGTAATAGAATCTGAATGTGTTGGGAGAAATAATTATAAAATAATTATAAAAATAAAATTCTGAATTTAGTAAACACTTCCTTCAAAAATATCAATGATCAAGGGCATTTTCAGATAAACAAAAACAGAGAGAAATCATTATCAATATGCATGTAACAAAGGATTTACTAAAAGATGTCATATAAGTAAAAGGAAAATGATCCCAGAGAAAAATTTGGAGGTTCAAGAATGATGCAATATAAATGATAAATGTGTAGGCAAATTGGCACAAACATCCAATGGATAAAATAAAAATTAGTTCTGAACGGGCCATCAAAGAAGGAGGTATCTTTCTCTGAAGGGAGGAGAGAACTTCCACTTTGACTATGACCTTGTGTAAATAAGATCGGAGTTGGCGAACTCAAAAGGCTTCCATAGCCTTGGCAACTCACGACAAGTGCCTCAGATGATTACTGATGCCATAAACAAGAGTGTCAATTGTTAAATCAACAATAGGAGTCACTGTGCACTCACTCCCCATGTAGGATCTCTGTCAATGTGTTGTACCATGTGAATTAACGGTATAACTAGTACTCAAACATTACTTTACACTTTGTGTTACTGTGTGGGTGCAAACTGTTGAAATCTTTACTTAGTACATACTAAATTGATCTTCTGTATATAAAGATAATTGAAAATGGACCTTGATGTGAATAGGATGGGAGAGGGAGCGGGAGATGGAAGGGTTGCGGGTGGGAGGGAGGTTATGGGGGAGAAAAAGCCACTGTAATCCAAAAGCTGTACTTTGGAAATTTATATTTACTAAATAAAAGTTTAAAAATTAGTTCTGAGAGTTTTAGAATAAATAAAACTAAAGGCAACAGTAGCATCTTTCTTGGTAAGTGGATAAATAGAGTTGAATTATCTTTGTACTTTTAGAAAATTGGGCTAAATACTAAGTTCTGGAAAAATGAAATGAACTATGGAGCTATTTAGGGTAACCACTAAAAAATAACAAAGATATGTATAACTGAAACAAAATAAGGCTGGCGCCGTGGCTTAACAGGCTAATCCTCTGCCTTGCGGCACCGGCACACCGGGTTCTAGTCCCGGTCGGGGCACCAGATTCTGTCCCGGTTGCCCCTCTTCCAGGCCAGCTCTCTGCTATGGCCCGGGAAGGCAGTGGAGGATGGCCCAAGTCCTTGGTCCCTGCACCCGCATGGGAGACCAGGAGAAGCACCTGGCTCCTGGCTTCGGATCAGCGCAATGCGCCGGCTGCAGCGGCCATTGGAGGGAGAACCAACCGGCAAAAAGGAAGACCTTTCTCCTTTCTCTCTGTCTCTCTCTCTCTCACTAGCCACTCTGCCTGTCAAAAAAAAAAAAAAAAAAGAAAAGAAACAAAATAATAAGAATAAAATGTGAAAATAATTACCAGATTATAGAAAGAGAAAGCAAAACATTACGAAATATCTACTAAAGCTGACATTTGTATTAACTTTGACCCAGGAATTTCACTCCCAATAGAAACATATACATGTCTATAAACATTACTAATAATAATCAAAACACAAAAGATAAAAACTACCCAGATGCTCAAGTAGATAGGATAAATAACTAGTGGTAAAATTCCACAATAAAAAATTGTGTATAACACTGAAAATGAACAAATTAAAGCTATATTCAATCACATAGATGAATTTCACAAATCTTACATTAAGCATAAAACAGCTAGATCCAAGAATATTTAATACTTCATTTGTAAGCTGTTCAAATATGAGAAAATTAGTAAGTGTTATAGGAATTCCTTATACGGAAGTTACCTTTGAAGGGAGGTCACTGTGACAGGGCATTACGGGAGCTTCTAGTGGAATGTGCATTTTATTTATTTATTTATGAATGTGTCACTGGTAAAAATGCCTTCTACTATGCACTTTGAGCATATTCAGTTTTCCTTATATATAATTCAATAATAATAATAATAATAGCAGAACAGAAGTGTAGAAGGACTTTGCTGTGGTGGAAGCACTTTTGGTGTAGAGCATAAAGTCATGTGGGTGAGAACATTAGGATTTACTACATGATGATGAACAAAAGCATGCACAGAACTGTGGACAACAGTCGGCCTATTTTGTAGGTGCTGGTATGTTTCCATGCTGAATACTCTTCAGTATGTCAGAATTAAGCAACTGATTGTGGTGCATTAACAATGTCTCACACCTTGATTAACTTATTACAGGTCTAGTAAAAAGTCAAGATTTATAAACTCAGAATAAATAACCACCCTAGTAAGCTTGCATTAAGGACAAATTATATAGAAGGGACAATAATGCATAGACACTATGAAAACAGAGTAATCAATATCAGAGGAATAAAGGCAGAATCCACAGGGTATTGAATTGGACTTTAGTTGGGAAATACCAAAGAACTACAATTTTAAGTCTGTCCAGTGGGATTTAAATCTGGTCACAGGGATAGATCCCTTGGGGAAAATTAGTTTGTCTGATTGTCTATAATAAGGAAGTTCTATACAGTATTGCTTTTTGTAGATTTTTATATAGCATACATGGGAGACAAATGGAGCCACTTAAAAAATAAGATGCACTATTTATTTCCCTTAAATTCAGTGAGAACAAATAGAGCTGAGTGGCATAAGTGGTGGCTGAAAAAAAATGCACCCTGCCATCCAGTCTCTGTGCAGCATCACTCTGACCTCCAGGGGCACTACCCAGTGGCACCCAGCGTTCACTGGGGGCAGGGAAAACTAGAAGGACAAACTTAAAAAGGACTCCTGTGGGCAGATTTTTCAGATCTGGGTTTGTTTTTATTTATTTATTTGCAAACTGCATTGACTAAAACAGTTAATTTCCCATGAACCTTTCAGCACCAGATGGGCCTACACCTTCCAAGGACTCTTCTTTAAAAGCACAATTGTTGTTCAGTTTCTCTCAGGTGCAGATTCATTAGCTCTTGACTGGCTCTCCTTGTTTGCCGACTACTTGTGGAAAAAGCCATTTACCCTGGTGAATGTCAAGGTTAGTGCAAACTGTCCTTGTCATCAGTCTCTCTGGCAGAAGGTCAGGGATAAGCTTTCCTCAAATGGGCAGCGTCAAACAAAGCAGAGACAGACTTCACTCACCAAAAGGAAGAAAGAAAGCCTGTGCAAGAGTTGATAAACATTCCTGTGGGCTCTGAGGACAAAAGATTAACCCTTTCTTGGCCACGTCACGAACAGCTCCCTAGAAGATGCCTCGCCTAGTAGGAGCTGGCTATTTTCAGAGTGTGTAAGATAAGTGTATAAGACAATGACTCGCTATCTTGTAACTATCCATTGCATATCTATACCCATCTGCATATCTATCTATTATCTATCCATTGTGTTTGTTTTAAACAAGTATTATACTTTCCTATGTGTCCACTTTGGAAGCATACCCCGTTATCCTAGCCTTGACAGATCTAGATCTACATCTAGATATCTTTCTCTCTCTCTCCCTCTCTCTCTCTCTCTCTCTCGTGATTTCTCCCTGCAGTTCACTTTTATGAACAAGCTGTGAACCACATATCAAGAGGCACCTCATTCTGAGATAGTCAGATTTTTACTTGTTTTCATAGAAGAACAAAAATTTGAAGTTGGAAGGAACCTCATAATTAACCTAATCCGACCTTCTTTCCAACAAATCTTTCCCCGGCAGCAGTTTGGCAGCTGTCACCTGACCTCATCTCCATCACTTCTAGTGACTGATATCTCCCTGCCTCACAAAAAGGCTCTCCCAAAGCACTGATCATTAGAAAGAAAACTTTGCCTTTTGCTTAGCTAAAAGTCCATTTCTTTGCAAGTTTCACCTATTGGCTCAAGTTCTGCCCCTTGGATAATAAGTAGGGCCAGTCCTTCCTCAATACAAAAGCTCTTCAAATATCTGAAAGAATAATCATGCAATATGTATCTCTTTTCTCTTGGTGCTCCTCTGAGTGCCTATTAGTTTTTGTAATGTCTTTAAAATGTGGAATCCAGATATGCGAACCACATTTCAGAGGTTAGCCTATGAACTCATCTATATTCATATATGACACATTAAATATTTTAGATGTTACATAATATATATTTATTATTTCTCCAATCAGCAATTGCCACATTAATTCACTGAGGAATTAGTTAATATCTAAAAGATACTTTCATAAGCTACAGCCAGGCAGAGTTGAACTTGTACGAGGATACTTCAAAGCATTTTAGAAAAATGGAATTTTAAAAATGTATTTATTGCCAGTGCTGTGGCATAGCGGGTAAAGCTGCCACCTGCAGTGCCAGCATCCCATATGGGTGCTGGTTCCAGTCCTAGCTACTCTACTTCCCAGCTCTCTGCTATGGCCTAGGAGAGCACAGAAGATGGTTCACGTTCTTGGGCCCCTGAACCCATGTGGGAGACCCAGCAGAAGCTCCTGGCTCCTGGCTTCTGATCAGCACAGCTTCAGCCATTGCAGCCACCTGGGAAGTGAACCAGCAGATGATGACCTCTCTCTCTCTCTGCCTTTGCCTCTCTGTAACTCTCCCTTTCAAATAAATAAATAAATCTTTTTTTAAAAAAAATACATTTATTTTGGTGCAAAAAATTGTGAAGTCTATGCATGTTTTTTTCATTATACGTGTTTTCCATGAACTTTTGAAGACCCCTTATGTGCATGGATTTAGAATTTTTTTGCACCAAAATAAATTGTAATTTAATTCATTTTATCATGGGTATGTTTCTGCCAATCCCAAGTCACACATCAGGCCTTTTTAAAATTTTTTACATCAATTTTTAACTTAATTGTTGACTATTCCATCACCTGTTATATGAAAGCCCATTAATCTCTTCCAAAAAATTACTGAAAACCCCATGTGCTAATCTCTTAAGTACATACATCTGCTGAATTTCTCCTTACCACTTTTTTGTCAGTGTTTTTCTGGCAATTTATTTTTCTCTTTTAAAGTTATCTTCAGAATTTTTGATTAATTAAAAAAATGTCATGTCTTACATAATTTTAGGAACCTAAACACCTTTCCAGCAAAAAAAAATCCCATTTTTTGGTCCTAAAATTCAGTCATTAGAACTAAAACTAGTTGCACTTCTTGGTTTCATTTGTCCCATGTGAATTACAAAAGGTTCTTGTACCTTTTGCGTGTTGTCTCTCATACACAATCTACAATTTTACCTTTGTATGACTTTTTCAAATCTTTTTCTGAATCTTCTATACTGTAGATTTTCTTTTGTTGTCTTTAGAACTCCTCCATCGCACATAATTATCTGAAGTATAAAATTATGCTGCTCCTTTACCTCTTCTTTTACCTTCTTCCCTAGCAAAGAGGCAAACTACTATTTATAGCACATGTATAACCTAGAACATAGCAGGATATTAGTTCACTTCTGACAATGTCCATACCTCCTGAATTTCCATATGAGCTACTGTGTAGCCATATGAGCTACTGTGTGTGTGTGTATGTGTGTCTGTGTCTGTTTCACCTAGAAATGGTCTTCTAAACATCGAGGGTGGGACTATCCACTGTGTATTTACTATCCAAGGAGTTGGTTATTATTTAAGTCAACTCAGTGGTCTTACGCTCAGACCACACCCTCATTTCTCTATCTTGCAAGGGTTTAGCAATTGAACCTTAATTACACTATTTAATAGCAGTCTCATCTTTTTTTTTTTAACAAATAATTAAAATACCAACAACTTTAGAAGGCCTTTTTTTTCTGAGATACCTGTATTTAACCCCATCTCTGTGTCCAGAGCTGCCATATGAATTGGATTTAGGCACTTGCAATAACTTTCTAACATGTCATCCTGTCTCTAAACTCAAAATCCAAAATCTATCCTAAATGTAAGTGTAAACTTTACATTTGCTTTCATTTCTCAACTCAAACATCTGTACCAACTAAAGGTTTATCTCTGTAAAATGGCCTTCATAGTTGTAAAATAGTCACAATAATTAACAAATAGAGGGGACATTCTAATAAAGGTAATTTAAGCTACCACTGAAATCCTGTATAGTTATCTTTCTTTTCCTTAAAAAGAGTCTTCTCCTTTCTCATTTAGCAAGAGTGACCCATTTAGAACTATATAGAGAATAATAAACCTTCCATGAAGGTCTGTTGATTTTGATAATTCCAGAAAATTCATAGCAATATTGAACTTGTCTGGGAAATGTCAAGGAGGAGAACAGTTCTAAAGCTCATTTGTTGTTCCTGTGGTTCCTAGACATCCTTGCTGCAAGGCTTTGCCGGGCTGCTCAGGTGCTATGTGCTGAGTGCTCCAGACATTCCTCCCCTTCCCCTCCTGCTATTGATGGCACAATCTGCACAGGTCGTGAGGGGAGAGGCTCACTCGGAGATTGCACCTGCTAAGAGTAGGAAAATCAATTTTCATCATCCAAAAATACAGAACTGCTGGCACACAAACTAGTTGCTCAAGGTCCCTAGAGTCCAGAAAAGGAGTCCCACTAAGACAGACATATGCTTGGAACAAAAGTCAATACTCTCTTCACGAAGCCAGAATAATAAGGGACGTAGGGAATGAAGAAGTAGGGGATGGAATGTTGCTGTGTAGGTTCCCAATTCTACAATAAATACCAGATGGAATAGGAAGCCATTTCTGCATGATAATATTAGGTGGAGATCTGTCTATGGAGAGTCACCTATAAATTCTTTGATATTCTATTCATTTGAAAATGTCAAATTCAAATTCTACTTGTGATTCATTTTTTTTGCTATGCTTACTACAACTCTGTACTACCTTTCATTGTTTTTATTATTGCTTTTTCCTATTTGATGTTTTACCTATCACTGATATTTCAGCTTAGAGCCTCATAATTCAATTTCAGAGATGAGTTATAGAGAAACAGAAAAGTATAGATTTGCATTCTTGAAAAACATCTCACAGAAGGGCTGATAAAACCACAAACCTATATAGCATGACACAAATGTGTATTATAATAACATTGTTGCTACTATTAGCAATTCATATTTTAATTATAAAAGGAGTACACACACAAATTTGATTTTTAAAACAAAACAATATGTAGTCAGACTAAAAGCAAATATTTCACTTTATATACCCCAATCTCACTTGTCTCCACAAAACTGATCACTGCAACTAGTATTACGTAACTGTCTTTTCTTGACTTAGTTCCGTTATTTCCATTAAATGCTTATTTACATGTGTGTAAGTAAACTGCTTACTTTCGCATAAATGAAATAATAGTAACATTATTTTGTAACATTATTTTGTTTGCCATTTAACTATTTCGAAACTCCTTCCATTTCAGTTTTGTAAATCCACCTTGTTCTCACTGACATTTCTGAGTGGTTTTCCATACCATGCATGAACTGAACCTAATTTATGTATTTAATTACTGAAACTTATTAGAGTCATTTTCAGCAATTTTTCTCAATTATGAAAATAACTGACACAATGTACATCTCCTTACCTGGCTTTCTGCAGGCTTTGCAAGTATTGCTCAAGAAAAAACACTGAAAAGTGAAATTTCTAGAACAAAGTCTTTGGATATTTTGAATTTTGATAGAAAGTGACAATTTGCACCTCTGAAAAAACCACACAGTTTGTGTGGCTACCAATAGTATATTATGGTTCCCATTTCCCTGGATGACTTTTAATCCTTTAAAGTGTCCTTTTTGTAATTGATTTTTCTTAATTTTTTTCTTTTATTAAAGAGATTCAATGTCTTTTTATAGGTGTGAGTTATCTCTACTTTCTCTTGTGTTGAACTGCCTGGTAATTTATTGAAGAATTTTATATTGAGATAGAAGGTTGCTACTGTTGAGCTGTTGGATATATAGTTTAACAGACAAATGCATGGATGAATGAACAGATAGGTAGATTATAGATGATAGAGCTACATGATATATGATAGATGATGGACAATCTGGATAATAATGAGTGTTCCTTTATATATGTTTCAGCTATTTTCTTTCAACCTGTCACCTGACTCTATCTTAGCCTGTGAAATCTCTGTCATACAACAAATTATTTTTATGACATAATATCTGCAAATCTTTCCTTTGCAGATCTATTTTACCTCCTTCTCTTGCTCTAGTAATCTTCCTCAACCTCAAGATTATCAAAGTAACTGAAGTTTTCTCCTTCACAATTTTTATTATCTTTCTATATGTTTTTGTTTTAAAAAAAGGTGGATTGTTACTATTTCATTCAAATATTTATTAAGAATGGATGTTGATTTGCATTAAAAGTATTTTATTCTCCATTGAGATGATTATATATCGTTTCTCTTTTAACCTAGTTATTATTTGATTTTCCTATTAAATCTTTCCTTTGTGACCCATTCTTATACTTCTGAGATAAAGCTTACTTGTTCAGGATTCACTATCATTTAAATATGTTATACATTACTTGATAAAATTTGCTTATTTTTCTATTTATATTACATATACTTGCATATATTTGCATCTATGCTAAAAATAATACTGGATTTTATTGGGTTTTTTTTTTGTATTTTATATTGTATTCATCCTGTTTAAGAACCAAACAACTTAATATTATCAGACAAGAAGTTTCCTTCACTTTTTCTTCCAGGTTCTGGAAGAGTTTCATAATGTATTGTCTCCTTGAACTTTAGGAAATATAAAAAACTCTGTGCTGATCCGATGCCAGGAGCCAGGAGCTTCTTCCGGGTCTCCCACATGGGTGCAGGGGCCCAAGGACTTGGGCCATCTTCTATTGCTTTCCCAGGCCATAGCAGAGAGCTGGATAGGAAGAGGAGCAGCTGGGACTGGAACCGGTGCCCATATGGGATGTTAGTGCTTCAGACCAAGGCGTTAACCCACTGCATCACAGCGCTGGCCCAAGATATTGCTCCATTTTAAAGAAGACATTTGAGGATCTGTGGACTTTTATATCCCTGGGCAGTCTTAGAACCAATCATTCAGGGATACTGGCAACTATAAAATCTGTTGGAGAATTTGTAATTGTATTGAATCTAAATGCCAATTTGCAGATTGATACTCTTAATCTTGAATCTTTCAATCAATGAACATAGTATTTTTTCCATTTATCTAAAATTTATTTTCTCTGACTTTTGTTTTATCATTTTCTGTATAGATACCCTATATAACTTCTGTTAGGACCGCTTCAAATTATTTCTATGCCATTGAAATCATTCCTTCTTACATATTTCATTTTCCTCTAAATTTTGGAAGATAGTATACAGAAATATAATTGATTGTTGGACATTAGCCTTCCACACAGACTTGCAACACCAATCACTTATTAATTCCAATATTTATCTGATTTCTTTACAATTTTAAGATTATAATATCTTTGAAAATGAAAATTTTAGTTATTAGTTAATGCTTTTATTTTTTATTTCCTTTTACATTGTTTTAGTTCTCTTTTTAAAAATTTTATTTAAGGTGAACAAATTTCATGTATTTCAAAAATATATACAGATTGAGGAACACAGTGATATTTCCCACCTTATCCTCCCTTCTGGCCATGCTCCCAAACTTCCTCCTCCTCCCACTCTTATTCCTTCTCTTAATGTTTACAGTGATATTTTTGTTGGACTAAGAGTCCAACAAAGAGTAAGAAGAAAAAAACACTGTTCCTCAACAGTAGAGACAAAGGCTGTAAACAATCATCGAATCTCAAAATGTCCATTTCACTCCTATATATTATATTTTTGGTACTCTACTTATTACCACAGACCAAGGGAAACATGAAGTATTTGTGTTTTGGGGACTGGCTTATTTAACTAAGTATAATGGTTTCCAGTTGCATTCATCTTGTTAAAAAAGACAAAATTTAATTCTTTTTTACAGCTGATTAGTATCCTATTTATGTGTATGTGTGTGTGTATACACACACCATATATAGACACCATAATTTTTTCATTCAGTCATCAATTGACAAACATCTGGGTTGATTCCATATCTTAGCTATTGTGAGTGGAGCTGCAATAAACGTGGGGGTTCAGATAACTCTCATATGCCAATTTCAATTCACTTGGGTAAATTCCAAGGAGTGGGATTGCTGGGTCATATGGTAGATGTATTTTCAGCTTTCTGAGGTACCTCCATACTGTATCCCACAATCACTCCTTTGGAAAAGATTAATTGGTTGTAGATGCATGGATTGATGTTTGGAGTTTTTTCTGTTCCATTGGTCTACATGTCTATTTTTGTTTTGATTACAACTTCCCTGTACTATGTCTTGAAATCTGGTATTGTGATGCCTCCAGCCTTGTTTTTGTTGTTTAAGATTGCTTTAGCTATTCAGGGTCTCTTGTGTTTCCATATTAATTTCAGCATTGTTTTTTCTAGCTCTGAGAAGAATGTCATTGGTGTTTTGATTGGGATCACATGTATCTGTAAATTGCTTTTGACTGTATGGATATTTTGATGATATTAATTCTTCCAATCCACAAACATGGAAGATTTTTCCATTTTTGTTTTTTTTTCTATTTCTTTATGTTTTATAGTTTTCATCATAGAGATCTTTGACATCTTTAATTAAATGTATCACAAGGTATTTAACTTTTTGTAGCTATTGTGAATGAAATTGATTTTAGAAGTTCTTTTTCAACCATGACATTGGCTGTGCATACAAAGGCTATTGATTTCTGTGTGTTAATTTTACATCCTGTGGGGCCAGCACTGTGGTGCAGTGGGTTAATGCCCTGGCCTGAAGCACCAGCATCCCATATGGGCACCAGTTTGAGACCTAGCTGCTCCTCTTCTGATTCAGCTCTCTGCTGTGGCCTGGGAAAGCAGTAGAAGATGGCCCAAGTCCTTGGGCCCCTGCACCCGTGTGGGAGACCCAGAAGAAGCTCCTGGCTCCTGGCATCAGATCAGCACAGCTCTGGCCATTGCAGCCAACTGGGGAGTGAACCTTCGGATGGAGTTTCTCTCTCTCTTTGCCTCTCCTCTCTCTGTGTAACTTTGACTTTCAAATAAATAAATAAATCTTAAAAAAATTTACATCCTGCAACTTTATCAAACTCTTTTATGGGTTTCCATAGTCTCTTAGGTTCACCTAATATATAGAATCATGCCATCTGCAAATAGGGATATGTTGACTTCCTCCTTTCCAATTTGTATCCTTTGATTTCTTTTTCTTACCTAATGGCTCTGGCTAAAACTTTCAGGACTAAGTTGAATAGCAATGGTGAGAGTGGGCATCCTTGTCTGGTTCCAGATCTTAGGGGGACTGCTTCCAACTTTTCCCCATTCAATAAGATGCTGTCCATTGTTTTGTCAGAAATTGCTTGATTGTGTTGGGTACTGTTCCTTGTGTACCCAATTTGCTTAAGGTTTTCATCATGAAAGTATGTTGTGTTTTATCAAATGCTTTCTCTGCATCTATTGAGATAATCAGATGGTTTTTATTCTTCAGTTTATTAATGTGATCATATTTTTTGATTTGCATATGTTGAACCATCCCTGCATACCAGGGATAAATCCCTTTTGGTCCAGGTGAATGATCTTTCTGATGTATTGTTGAATTCAATTAGATGATATTTTGTTAAGGATTTTTGTATCTATGTTCATCAGGGATATTGGTCTAAAGTTCTCTTTCTCTGCTGTATCTTTTTCTGGCTTAGGAATTAAGGTGATACTGGCCTCACAGAAACAGTCTTGAAGGATTCCCTCCCTTTCAATTATTTTAAAAAGCTTGAGAAGAATTGGAATTAGTTCTTTTTTAAAAGTCTGGTTGAATTCAACAGTGAAGCCATTCAGTCCTGGGCTTTTCTTTGTTAGAAGGGCTTTTTTTTTCCCACAGCCAAAAAAGAATTTATTCAATAAAAAATAAATTTGTAAAGGTGGCTAACTGCCTATGTGCACACAGACTGATCACATGGCAGAGGGCAGAAACCTCCAATAGCCAATGCCTTATATATCTTAGGGTAGGCTAAAAGTCTAGGGGTTGGTGGTTGGGGGGGGGGCAGCATAAGGAGGTAAACAATATAGGGCATGGAGCTAGGCTTGTCTCTTGAAAGAAGGGAGAGGTAGGCGGTAAAATGGAATTTTATCTACTTTCAGGCAAGGAGCTGAAATAGCTGAGGCTCATATCCTTGTTCTATCAATCCTGATTCTGAGTAGAGGTAAGGAGGTGGGGTGCTGGCTTATTTCTGGTTACTTCCTGCTGATATGGGGTGTTGATGCAGGGCAGGGTATCTACACTCTGGATCATACCTATTAAAGAAGAGCAGTCTTGTGTTGCTCCTGCATGATAGCTCGGGATATGGCAGTCACTCTTTCCTGTAAGAACTTCTGAAATACGTTAATTGCACATAGTAGGAATAGGAGCGCTATGATAAGCAGCATTAATGGAGATTTTAGAGACATTGCCCATGGAAGAAAAGATGTCCAAAATGAGGACAGAGGAGGAAATAGGAAAGCAAGAGTATAAGTCCCTGTCTAGCTAGTAGGAAGGCAGATATATGCCTGGTTGCCACACAGAAAGAACACTCCCGTTTTGTTTAGTGGGTACATGCTGGCAAGAAGCAGTGGGATGGAGTTAGTCTGGCCTGCTTCTAGTCCTGGATGCTCTCATTTCCTCCCTCTGTGTATGGAAACTCTGGCTGCTATCAAGGGTTAGGGAAATAACCACTCTTGCTTCTTCAACCTAAGTAGGGGCAAAGTAGGGACCCATGGTCAAGACAGGGTTCCAGCAGGAAGTTGCCTCTCAAGGGGGTTGCAGTGCCAGCTCACAGAAATTGTCTCCATGCAAGGTTTCATGTGTATGGCCATCTAGGGAGGGTCTTTACTACTGATTCAATCTCTGTCTTGGTTATTGGTCTGTTTAGGTTTTCAATGTCTTCATGATTCAATTATATGTGTCCAGGAATCTATCCATTTCTTCTAGATTTTCCAATTTTTTGGACATATGGCTAGCTGCTTGTAGTAATTCCTGATGGTTATTTTTATTTCTTTGATATCTGGTGTTAAATCTCATTTTTTATCTCTGATTTTATTGATCTGGGTCTTCTCTCCCCCCATCCCATTTTTTTTTTTTTTTGGTTAGTTGGGCCAATGGTATGTCAATTTTATTTTTCCAAAAAAATGAGCTCTTAATTTCACAGATCTTTTGTATTTTTTGGTTTTAATTTTGTTTATCCTCTAATTTTAATTATTTATTTCCTCCTATTAATTTTGAGTTTGGTTTGTTGTTGTTTTTCTAGGTCCTTGAGATGCATTGATAGCTCATTTTTAAGAGATTTATTTATTTATTTGAAAGGCAGATTTAGAACAGAGAGAGACATAGAAAGATAAGGGGAGGGGAGCAAGGGGGAGGAAAGACAGGGGAGAGGGAGGGAAAGGGAGAGATCTTCCATTAACTCCCCAAATAGAGGCTGGGCAAGATGGGAGCCAGGAGCCAGGAACTTCATCAGGGTCTACTGTGGGGATGCAGGGGCCCAACCACTAGGGACATCTTTTTGCCAGGAGCATTAGCAGGGAGCTGAACAGGAAGTGGAGCAACTGGGACTCCAATCAGCACCCATATGGGATGTTCCAGGCAGAAGTTTAACCCACTGAATCACAATGCCAGGCCCTCTTTTTAGATCTTACTGCCTTGAAAATGACCTTGAGTAAAAATCTGAATAGTTGAAAACAAGCTTGAATGATTCCCAATCATAAATACCTTTCAATATTTCAGCATTGTCTAATAATTGCTACAGGTAGATTATAGTCTTATTTTGTTAAATGAAGGAAGTTTCTATTATTGCTAAGATGTTTTGTTTACGTGTTTGTTTTAATTATAAAAAGCAAATGCTTCTAAACTGTTTTTATGTATTGAAAATATTTTAACTCTGTTGAGGTGGTAAATTATATCACTTCATTTATTAACATTAAATAAGTTGCATTTTGGAATAAACCTAACTTGATCTATTTTTTTTTTTTTTTGCCTTCATTGAGTTTTCTCATTTTTTGGGCAGAAGTTCACATCCATGTAAATACAGGAAATTCACTTGCAACTGTTCTTTTTGTAACTCCTTGTCAGTTTTGGATAGAAGGTTATGCACACCATATAAATTGAGTGAGAAGTGCTCCCTAATTTTATTTCTGTTCTCCTTTCTGTACAAAGGGATGTGTAAGATTGCATGAATTTTTCCTTCAATACGTGGTCGAATTCACTCATGAAGCCATCTGGCCGTGGTGTTTTTTTTTTTTTTTTTTTTTGTTCTGCTTTTGCTGCAGAAATTTGTAATAAATACTATGTTATGTGCAAATTTTGTTACTTCTTCTTATTTCTGTTTTTGTAACTTTCCCAAGAATCTGGTCATTCTGTTATATTTTCAAATGTCTGGCATAAATTGTTCAGAATATTAAAGTATTATTATCTGCAAGATTCATATCAATGTCATTTTTTCATTCCTGACTTTGATTATTTGTGTGTGCTCTTTCCTGTGCTCCATCTCATCTGCTTTATCACTAAAATTGAAATTTATCAATTTCAGTACACATTTCAAAGATGTGCATTTGACTTTCTTATGTGTTTGGTTTCTATTTCTTTAATGCTTGCTATATTTATCATTTTCTTCCATCTACTTTGGTAGGATTTTATAGAGTTCCTATTCTCTACAACTTATTTAGATCGATGCTCAGATTATTTTTCATCTTTATCTTACATAGGCATCTAAATCTATAATTATCACTCTAAATTTCTTTCGCTGCAGTCTGCAAGTGTGGTATTTTCATTATCATTCATTTTAAAGAAATTTCTAATTTCAACTATAATTTTTCTTGACTCAAAAGCTATTTAGAAGTATATTTGTTAATTTCCAAACATGGGAATTTTCAAGTTATTTTTTGTTTTTCTTTTCCAGTTTCCTTTGGTCTGTGGTCAGAGAGCATACTCAGCATGACTACAATCCTTTGAAATTTGTTTAGACATTCTATATGAATCAGCAGACGATCTATTTTGGTTAATGTTTCATGTGTACGTCATATAAACTCATATTCTGCAGATGTCAGATGCAGTGTTCTGTATCAACCCCATCTTCTTTGTTAATTGTGTTGTTAAAATTATTCAAATATTATATATTCTTCCTGTTTTATTTCTCTGCTTTATTTCATTGGTTAATGAGGGAAATGTGTTAAAATGTACCACTATGATTACAGATGTATCAAGACTTTTGTTTGTAGTTTTATCAGTTATTTTTATTTGTATACTTGAAGTTATATTTTGGTGACTAAAAAATTTTAAATTATTACTTTTTCTTGGAGTATTAAACTTTTTATTATTGTAAAGTATCTTAATCTATATTAATGATTCTTGTCTTACAGTCTTTGTCTAATACTATCAGTTATACAATCTGACTTTCGTTTACTATTTATATGGCACATATTTTCCATTCCTCTAATAGCCCTCTTTCTGTGTCCTTATATTTAAAATTCCTTTTAATCTGCATTTGGGAGAGTTATTTTTATAACTATTTGGGCAATTTTGCCTTTTTCTGAAGTGCTTACTTTATTTATGTTTAATGTAACAGCTAATGCAACTTGCTTCTAAATTTAGAATATTTTTTTTTAGTTTATATCCTTTGATTTTCTTTTTGTCTCATTTGAATTGTAGTTTTTAAATTATTTAATCTATGTTTTATTACCTCGCTTTTATTTTTTATTTACTTATTTATTTTTTACTTATTTGACAGGTAGAGCTACAAACAGTGAGAAAGACAGAGAGAAAGATCCCCCCTCCGCCAGCCCACTCCCCAAATGGCTGCCACAGCTGGCACTGCGCGGATCTAAAGCCAGGAGCCACGTGCCTCCTCCTGGTCCCCCACATGGGCACAGGGGCCCAAGCACCCAGGCCGTCCTCCACCGCCCTCCCAGGCCACAGCAGAGAGCCAGACCAGAAGAGGAGCAACCGGGACCACAACCTGGTGCCCACATGGGATGCCGGTGCCGCAGGTGGAGGACCAACCAAATGAGCCATGGTGCCAGCCCGCTTTTATTGATTTTAATATTTTTAGATACTTTAATTCCTTAGAAATTAGAGTAGGACCTAGAAATATAATGACAATTACAAAGTTGCTATAAGAAGATATTTACATTTCCTAAGCCTCCAAACTCTTTAACTCTATTTAAGTTGCTATTGAGCTATATTTTAATCTTATGTGTATATAAAACTTCAAAATACATTCTTCATTTTATTTTTACAGTCAATATTCATTAGATTTATCCAAATGCTTACTTACTGCCACTTATTTGCCTCTTTTATTCATACATAATATCACTGCATTTTTTTCTAAATACCCTTTAGGGTTTCTTTAAATAAGTTGGTATTATAAATAACTCCTCATACTTTTTTCCTGAAAATTTTTGAATACCAAAAAATATTTTCATTGCTATAAAATTTGTTAATGTTTTTCAGCACTTTGAAAGTATCATTTTAATGTTTTCTGGCTTCCATTGTTTCTATTGAGAGGTCTGCTGCCAGCCAAGTTGTGTGGGTCCTTTGAAATGAATGTCTTCTTGCTCAACTACATTTAAGATGGTCTTTTTCCTTGGTCTTCAAAGCCAAGAGCCAGAAATTCATCCAGGTCTCCTAGGTAGGTGGCAGAAACCTCCTACCATCATCTGCTGCCTCCCAGGGTATACATTAGCAAGAAAATGGATCAGAAATAGAGTAGCTGGGACTTGGACCAGGCACTCTAATTTAGTATATGGGCACCCAAAGCTGGGACTTAACCACTGTACTACATGTCTACCCTTCCCTTTCATTCTTGACTTAAGATTGATTTCTGAGGACTATGACTGTGTTGTAGTGGTTAAGCCACTGTCTATGACAGTAGCTTGGAGTCCCAGCTGCTCCATTTTCAATTCAGCTCCCTGTTAATGGATAGAAAAGCAGTGGAGGCTGGTTCAAGTGCTGGAGACCCAAATGAAACTCTTGCCTCCTGACTTTGGTCTGGTTTAGCACTGGTACCCATTTAGGGCATGAACCAGTGGGTAGAAGATCTATCTCTCATCTCTGTCTCTCTTTCCCCCATCCCTACTCCACCCCACTTTCGTAACTCTAATTTTAAAATAAATTACTAAATCTTTTTTTAAAAAGTTCCAATGTGTCCCTCACACTTGAAAAGGCCATGTGCATATGCCAAGGAAACACCTTGAAAGGCTCCATTCACTTACCTTTAGCTGATTTGGAGGATTTGAACAAGCTAGAAGTGAAACAAAACCAGAGTCGCAAAATACCTATTATAGCAATTGAAAGTATACCTCAACACACACACAATCCTATTGGAAAAGGCAAGGGAAATTATAGGTACAAAGCACTTAAGGACATGTCAGTTTAATCATCAACTAGCCAATAAGCTTATTGTGCACAGAATTCAATGGCTACATATGGTAACATATAAATCATACAGAATTAGTCATGAAAAGTAACTAAACATCCACAGAAATCACAAACAACAGCAACACTAAACTCTGGAGAAGGTGGGGAGAAATCTGCTTTCCAGAATTGACAACATTCTATTATTTAAGTGTAATATTTAATGTTTGTTTCAGCAGCACATACACTATACTTGGAAAGATAGAGAAATTCAGAATAACTGCTATGAAAGGATGACACACAAATTCTTGAAAGATTCCATGTTTTATGTTATTTAATGTTGATAATTATTAGACAATGTTTACATGTATAGAAACTGGCGCACCCCAGGTTCTAGTCCCGGCCGGGGCGCCGGATTCTATCCTGGTTGCTCCTCTTCCAGGCCAGCTCTCTGCTGTGGCCCGGGAAGGCAGTGGAGGATGGCCCAAGTCCTTGGTCCCTGCACCTGCATGGGAGACCAGGAGAAGCACCTGGCTCCTGGCTTTGGATCAGCGCGGTGCGCCGGCTGAGGCGGCCATTGTAGGGTGAACCAACGGCAAAAAGGAAGACCTTTCTCTCTGTCTCTCTCTCTCTCACTGTCCACTCTGCCTGTCAAAAAAACAAACAAACAAACAAAAAACTATAGGCTGATGGAGCCAGAAAGGGGATTAGGATCTTTTCAGTTAGCACGTTGCCATTTCCAACATAGCCCAAGTGATATGTTTACAACGTTGGAATGGGGGTTGAAGGGACGAAGAGAGAGAAACCAGCAATCCCTGTCACAACAGTGAAGGAAAAACCTGACAGACTATCTTTTTAGCCTTCACTTATAAACAATAAAATAATTTTTTCATGGACATATTCCCCCAATTTCATTCATCACCCAGCAGTCCCCTATATTGTCCCAGATCCTTAAATTTTTTTTCCTCAGAAAAATCTCAAAATTGATAATTACCCATATAATCCTAAACAATTGGTTTTGCTCACCAAAAGACTGAGATTTTATGAGGCTCTGAAGGTGGAAAATCTGGCACATCAGTGTTAGAGCAGAGAAGGGATCAAGAGAAAACAGTGACTCAACACTCAAGTGTTACCTCTTCCCTCTAGGATAAGCAACATTTCAATGGAGCAAAATTCTTTTTGTTCATCCTAAACAGCATTTGGGGTTTCTATCAACTCATACATGAAGTATTTCTAAGTCTTTATGTCAACCTACTAAGAAGCGGTCAACTGTTCTCATTTGTATCCCAATTTTAGTATTTTTAAATTCAAAATATATGGAAACAAAAATAAAATATATTGATTTTTTTTTATCCTTAGTAGGTACACAGCTGAACATCAAGTCCTGTGATTCCCCTGTTCTGTGCCCTAATTTCTCCTCTGTGCTAAGGGAGAACAGAGACAAAGGACAGATTGTACACAAATAAAGGAAAAGAATCAAGAGGCCTACAGAGAGAGAGACAAAGACACATGGACCCCACCGCCTACACATCTGGAATGGCCAAAGCTCATCTCAAGATTGTTGACCAGTCTGGTTCCCACTTGCACCTCATCCAAGTGGCATTCATTCTAATAACAACTTAAACTCATTATGTGAATTGCACTATTAGGATATTGTTATCCCATGTAAATGCTATTAGTTCCACAAATGAACTACTCTATGTGAAACTGCTTATAAAACTATAAAGTGCTTTACAAATGGAAGAAAAATTATAATGTCCAAGAGAGAAAAACATTATACTAAACTGGAATCATAAAATGCTAAAGAACCCAGTGATGCAGCTCCAAATCACAGCTTCAGCCTTCCTGTGTGAAAAGGTAAGGGAGAGCCAAGCGTAAATCCCACTTCTTTTTTTTTTTTTTTTTTTTTTTTTTTTTTTTTTTTTTTGACAGGCAGAGTGGACAGTGAGAGAGAGAGCCAGAGAGAAAGGTCTTCCTTTTTGCCGTTGGTTCACCCTACAATGGCCGCTGCGGCCGGCGCATCATGTCGATCCGAAGGCAGGAGCCAGGTGCTTCTCCTGGTCTCCCATGCAGGTGCAGGGCCCAAGGACTTGGGCCATCCTCCACTGCCTTCCCGGGCCACAGCAGAGAGCTGGCCTGGAAGAGGGGCAACCGGGATAGAATCCAGTGCCCCAACCGGGACTAAAAGCCGGTGTGCCGGCGCCGCAAGGCGGAGGATTAGCCTGTTAAGCCACGGCGCCGGCCTGTAAATCCCACTTCTACGATGATTATTCTTCTAAAATTCACGTATAATTTTTCTGATTTGTTTTCCTGTCTTACCCAACATATTTTATATCCCTTCTGTCTTCTTATAAATGCCACTTTGTTAAGAGGGTTGGTGGGGTTTTCAAAGAAGTTTTTAAATATGCTGTTAATGAATGAATGGACAACTAATTACTTACTAAATGCATTAACACAAATCTGAGTCTGAAATTGCTTCAGAATTAATTTGGGACATATGTGCACATCCTTGTTTACATTTGCAGGGGGCATGGCACGTGGGTTTGCAATTGTATGTAACAAAGTCTTTTCCTTTTTAACAAACCTGGCTACAAAGAACACTCATTATTGGTTTATCTTATTTTTCAAAATGACATTACTAAAAAGACACACATTTCTAAATTATGCTCTTCAGCCACTGAGTTTATTATATTTCACTTGCTGTCTCCCCATGTCTGTCTGTCTGTCTCTCTCTCACTCACACACACACATACACACACATACCCCCTCAGATGCAGTTTGTTTACACAGGTAGGAGAATTATAAACTACACACCAAGTGAACAAACAAAACAGCTTCCATTCAATGGATCACAATAGTAATTATTTACCAGACTTGGTTAATTTCTAAAAATGATTTTATGTCTGTTTTCTCAATTAAATCAGGAGGCCTGATTCATCCTATTAAATCAGGAGGCCTGCAAAACTCTTATTCTTCCAGTGTAGACAGAGTTTCCACTTAAGTTCGAACAAGAGCTGTGTTGTAAACTATCCTTTAACAGGAATGATGGTTTTAAGGATTTACCCATGGATATTCTGAATATTCAGCTATTTCCTCTGATGGACATTAGTCAGCAAGAGGATTCCATTACCATGCATATCTGCAGACAAGAATTGTATTTTCCTAGGCAATTTTTAAGACTTGGATCATGGCATTGATAAAAAATATGGCCACCTTTTCCATTAGACAGGAATAGAGACAGATTATTCCTTAACCTGGCACAAAAAGTGTTTGCTTCTCCAGATAGGCCTCCCCTCTTTGGAGACTCCTCCTGTAACACAGTCAGCCTTTCTGTGACACAGGATTCCCAGCTCCTGATCTTCAGCAGCCTGATTAGTTTATCTACATGATCTTAATCCCCTCAATCATTGCACTTCAAATATCCTACGTATTTGTTTCAGATGGGTTCACCCTCCCTGAATGATACTTGTTCTCTAAAATTTAGAGGGGAGAAAAAGTAAATGTTGTTCCTCAGCTGCACCCATTTCCTTGGTGACACTTAAATTAGTTCACACTATGGACTGAATTGTATTACTCCAAAACTTCATATGTTGAATCCCTAATCCCAGTGAGACTGTATTTAGAGATCTGTCATTTAAGAAAGGTTAAATGAGGTCATAGACCAGAGCCCTCATCTAATCTGATTGGTACCCTTATAAGAAGAGACAGACACACCAGGAATGAGCATGCACAGAAAAAATTCCATCTGAAGAAACAAAAGAGAAGGCAGTCACCCACAAGTGAAGGCAACAGGCACCAGGAGAAATGACCCTAGCCAGCAGTACCTTGACCTTGGACTTGGAGCCTCCGGAAGGATCCGTGAGTAGATGACTGCCGTTGAAGCCACCAGTTGTGCAGTTGTTTGTTATGGCAGCCCTAGCAGACATGTAATGTTCATTTCCAAATTTGTAAGCAGGTTATAGGCTACAAGAGCCTCCAACAAGACCTTCACTCCCATTAGGGATATATGGATAACGCTATGTAACACAACATTGCCCTCAATCTTCCTTTCTTTTCTAGTTTCTACTGTGTATGTCCAGAGCTATCTATCCTTGCTTAGTACAGGTATCAGCCTGGCCAATTGTTGGTGATCCATGTAGGAATAAATCAATATGTTGAACCAATCAGGATCCTTTTATACTTTTCCTAAAATGAACTCAAAAACAAAACAAAGCAAAAACAATGAACTACTTCTTGGGTTATGAGGTTGAACAATTATAAGTCTGGCATATGGAGAAAATCCCTCTAATAAAGGAAGAAATGAACCCAACAGGCAGAAAGAGGTTCTTATAAGAAACAGGTTCTTATAAGAAACAGGAGCCGTGCCAGCACTGCCATCTCAGGAACCAGGCAGCCTTGACTTACCCCTCTCCTTCCACTCTCTAGGTATTTATTTATATATTTTTATTCATCTTTTCTCCTTTTCTATGTTGCTTCTCTGTGGTTGGAAGTCAGAGACCTTTTTGTTCGTGATTACAAAGAATATGAAAATTATTCCTCCTTACCTTTTTTCCTACCTATGATCTGTTTTCTGACCAACTACTCCTCTTTAACTTGAGAATTCACCATCTTTTGGGGATTTCAGCATGAACAAAATGGGGAAAATCAAAAAGAATGAAACAAGTGAAAAATCCAGGGAACCAAATGAATTTCCGCTTACAGTTTGCAGTTCTGAAGTAATTTAAGTAAGTCCATTCAGAAGTGGGAAATTAAAATAAAAAATCAAAGAACTAGGGCATGGTGCCTACCCAGCCAATTCGCAGTACCCAAGCTTAAGCTCTGTGGACATTTCCTCAGGGCCTCCCTCCATAATGTTTCAACCTAAGAGACTTATTAATATTCTGTTTCAGCTATTTTTTTTCAGCATCCTTTCTTTATTCATCCAGTTCCCAATATCCACACAGCTGCTGAGGGCTCCACAGGCCCCAGCAGAGGTAGCCCACTTGTCTCAGGCAGCTCCCTACCCATCTAATCCTTATCTCTTTGCCTCCTCTTCACCCCCCTGCTCCACAAAGTCTTGAAATTCCATCCGTCTGTATTCTTTATTCTTCCCCAATTAAAACATATCAGTTTTATAGCCTATTCCCTTAGGGGTTCTCGCAGTGACCAGCTAGTTCTAATTTGGTCAAGTGCAGCTAAGATGTCACTGTTTGATAATGGCTTTATATTTTACTCTCCCAGAGAATATTTGCATTTTTACAGTGGCCTTAAGCAAAAGGAGTTCGTCACATGAGGACATGTGGTGGAAGGAGGAAGGTAAGGAACACTGGACAAGGAGAGCTTGAGCACCCCCCTATTCACAGCTTGTACACACTGCCATGTACCCGCTTTGGGGTGATTCCATGCCCGCTAGCAAAGAGCTTTCTCCTCTGCAGAAACTGCTGCCTTCCACAGGAGTGACCTTCCCTTCTCCCCCTCTGGCTGATGCCACTGCTCACCTTCCTTTGCTCTATTATTGCTTTTACCAGTATCTATAATTTTATTAACTCTGTAAATTTAGATTCTCTTAAAGAGCATATCAAAAGTTCAAGTCATGCCACACACAGCCCTGGAAAGAGTTCTTAAAACAGAAATGATAAATCCAAAGTTATTTCAGGAAAGGACCAGCAAATGTCATCAGAAGGTGCCTGGTCATTCTATTGGCTTGAGTTGAATGGGTCCTCCAAAACCTATGGTGGTGTTGGGACTAAGGATAATGTGGGGATGGAAAATGGCAGGAATGGGGCTCACAACGACTGCAGCATGAGGAATTATGGGAAAACTTTTGTTGCTATGATTCAAGAAGAGCTTTGAGAAACAAAAGGGGATTTTTAGGAGATGCTGGGAAGAGAGATGAAAATCATTCCCCCACAGGTATTCAAGGAACTGCAGTGAAAAGAAGGGAACAGAGACACAAAAGCAGTTCTCAAGTTTTGGAGGCACATTCACCAGGACCAAAGGGCAGGGTGATTCTGGACTGTTTGAGAAAATTTAGGATCAATGAATATAAATTACAAATGGGCAGATTACGTTTCATTTTCAGGGAGACTTTCTAACAAGCAGAAGAATGAGCTATCTCCCAGAGTCATTCTGGTCTTACTTGAAAGAGTCTACATGGCCATTCACCAGGGCCTTATGGAACACCTTCCTGCACTAATAGGCCAGAAGTCTGGGACTCCTCAACACTCTGATGCCAGCCTCCTGGAAAACCATCGGCACTGGCTTAAGTGGCTGACCAACACCGGCAGCATCAGGGTTTCCTATGAGCTCTGAGAACAGGGAGAGGAGGCGAAAAACAGCACAATAGAGCCAAAGGAAGCAGCCCTTCCAACCTGTCACCTGTTGGCAGTTTTAGTCTTTAGATTGGCATCAGCCTGTTGGCTACTCACCTGCCCATCCATTCTCTAAATGAAGTATTCCAGCAATTGAGTTCAAGTCAACAAGCACAGACGCTGTGCTGCTATAAATCATCGGTCCCTTCCTCCCTGAGCCCTTCAGTGGTAGAAGTAATTGGTTAATTGCCAGAGTTGTTAACAAGAATTAAGAATTCAAGGGAATTGGCTAGCAATGCAGATCTGTTGCAATATGGTTAGAGCAAATGTGTTTGCAAAGGGAAAGAAATTTAGAAATACTCACACCTAAGTCAAAACAAATGGGTCTTGAGTGTCTCATAACAATGCCTGAGACTTAGCTAGGTCCATGTTCCTTTTTGAAGGGCCTGGCATATTCATTAATAATAGCAAAAAAAGATTCCTCCTTTGCTGCTTCCATTCTCCAGCACCCAAGCACTCTTCCATTCTCCACCTCTTCATACACTTCTAAGGCAGGCATCTCCATGCATAACCCACTCTGCACACCCACTTTGTGGAAATAGTCATCCCTTCTTACATGTTTTGATTTGCTCTGACAAATGAGTAAATGGAGAAATTTCAAAAAGGATGAAAGAAATGCTAACTTCTCACTTTCCCTAGCAGCCCAAAGCCATAGAAATGCACTTGCTAAATGGACAGTTTGCCTTTGCAAATGGAGAGAGTGTACCAGTCACATGCTGGGAGGACTCCTAGGCATAGCTGAGCATCCTGCAGACAATCCAGATGTTTCAAGCAGCAGTAAATCAGGCACTGGCCATGCTGATATCTGCACACTACTTTAAGTTTTTCAAAGTATTTCCTTCATTTTACTTGTTTAAGGAACATAAAATATGTAGCAGAGGTACTATGATGATTCCTATCTTTGAGATGAGTAAATCCTGACAGAGAACTTACTATTTAGTAAGTCAGTACTTAATCCTTATTTTATTTTTATGCTTTCCATATCCTAATTTGACTAACAGTTTTACCTCTTTGTTCCAAAAATCTGATGTGTCCATTGTCTTGTAGTCAAGAAATTCCATAGAATTATTCATGGACTAGATAATAGAAACAAGTAAATGGATTCAATGTCATATACCTCAAGGAGTGTGTGATTCTTGGAGAAGTTTTGGGGTTTTGTTGGAGCACTTTGCAATCAGTTTGGTGTACATTTGTAGGGTAGAAATGGAAACAACTCCGAGGGAAGCAAAAGTAGAATATGCAGCAATGGATTTACAGGGATGGGTAGTTTTTACTCTTCTAAATGGTTGGAGGTGAGAGGCATTTTTTTAAATATTTATTTATTGGGACTAGCGCCATGGCACAGTAGGTTAATCCTCTGCCTGCAGTGCCAGCATCCCATATGGGCACTGGTTCTAGTTCCGGCTGCTCCTCTTCCAATCCAGCTCTCTGCTTTTTTAAAAAAGATTTGCTTATTTATTAGAAGCGGCCACTTCGGGGGTGAACCAACGGAAAAAGGAAGACCTTTCTCTCTGTCTCTCTCTCACTAACTCTGCCTGTCGAAAGGAAGGAAGGAAGGAAGGAAGGAAGGAAGGAAGGAAGGAAGGAAGGAAGGAAGGAAGGAAAGAGAGAGAGAGGGAAAGAGAGAGAGAGAGAGAAAGAGAGAGAGAAAGGCAGAGTTACAGATAGGCAAAGGCGGGGGTGGGGGTGGGGGAAAGAGAGAGAGAGGTCTTCTATCCATTGGCTCAGTCCCCAAGTGGGCACAATGACTGGAGCTGGGCTGATTGGAAGCCAAGAACCAGGAGCTTCTTCTGGGTCTCCTATGTGGGTGCAGGGACCCAAGGTCTTGGGCCATCTTCTGCCATCCTAGGCCATAGCAGAGAGCTGGATCAGAAACAGAATAGCCAGGACTTCAACTGGCATCCATAGGGGATGCCTGAATTGTAGGAGCCAGCTTTACCTCCTACACTATAGTGCCGGCCCCCAGAAAGGCATGCATTTTTACCACTGTGAAACAAATTTCTGATTTTTCTCTAAAGGGTCTTTGAAATTAACCTGGTGAAAGTTAAATAATGTTTCCCTATACCTGCTAAAAGACAAATGGGTTGAAGCACATACTGCTGTCATACAGGAAAACTTGAGGTCCCAAGGCCCACTGAAACAGCGGAACAGGAATTAAATAACCCAGCCCAGAGGCCAAGCATCATTGTGTAACATACTTAGTTTGCCATGTCCTATAAATTACCACAAAGAATCCATATATTCTGAAATATACAGGAGCTAAAATCCTAAAAGAGTGAACTCATATAGGGAACTCCGAGAAGAGAGAACTAAGCATAGTGTCTTCTCGGCTGCAGAAGATATTACTGTCACATACAGCAACACTAAGGCAATGACATGTCTGCATTTCCAAAATAATCATCATTTCATGGGATTTTTTTTTAAGATTTTCAACTAAATATAAAACCCACTCTGAAACAATTTATAACCACGTGCCTTGATCTGCTTGGGATGCTGTAACAAAATATCATAGACTGTGTGGCTCCAACAACAGCAAATGCATTTCTCATGATTCCAGATGCTGGCATGTCGGAGATGAGAGTGCAGCATGGCCGGGTTCTCGTGAGGGCCCTCTTCCCTCTTCATGGATGCTGATCTTTACATGTCCTCATGTGGAGGAAGGAGAGAGGAAGCCAGCCTGTGACCCCTTCATAAGGGCACTCTTCATGAAAGCCCCACTTCATGACCTAATGACCTCTCCAAGGCCCCATCGTCAATACTCTCACACTGGGGAAGAAGGGTTCAACATGTCAATTTGGGGAGACAAATATTCAGTGCTGAGCACCATGTGAGTGTAACACCAAGGGAAAACTTTGTAAATTAAGAAAAATTCTTTCTGTAAAGGATTTTCTTTTATAAAGAAAGAAAAGTCAGAAAATATTTTGGCTCAGCTAATATTTTAATCTAAATAAAGAAACCAGCAGATCTATTTTTAGAAACGACAAGATCGGGAGCTGAGGAGACAAGACAGAGGAAATCAGCGTCTCCTTTCCCATAAGACCCAGTAGAAGGAAAGGAAGACAGGACGCTGGAAGAGGATGACTTGGAGTGCCCTGAAGTTGGAGCTCAGAGTCAGCTTATCTGGGGAAGGGCTGGTTTTGACACGGAGCACTCTAAGGAAGGAAACCCCAGTCTGGCACTGAGTCCTGTTTCATGTATGGTGGCTGTTTCCCAGCCCGGCCTCCATGATACTTGTCCCTGAATTCCATGGGCAGCCCAGAGGTTAAAGTTTTTACTGGAGAAGTGATTTTCCTAAATAACTCTTTTAAGTCTTTTTTTTTTTTTTTTTTTTGACAGGCAGAGTTAGACAGTGAGAGACAGAGACAGAGAGAAAGGTCTTCCTTTTCCATTGGTTCACCCCCTAAATGGCCGCCACAGCGGCCATTAGCGCTGTGGCTGGCGCGCTGTGCCGATCCGAAGCCAGGAGCCAGATGCTTCTCCTGGTCTCCCATGCGGGTGCAGGGCCCAAGCACTTGGGCCATACTCCACTGCACTCCTGGGCCACAGCAGAGAGCTGGACTGGAAGAGGAGCAACCGGGACAGAATCTGGCGCCCCGACTGGAACTAGAACCCAGGGTGCCGGCACTGCAGGTGGAGGATTAGTCTAGTGCGGGTAGAGTTACAGACAATGAGAGAGATCTTCCATCCACTGGTTCACTCCCCAAATGGCCACTACGGCCAGAGCTATGCCGATCCAAAGCCAGGAGCCAGGTGCCTCTTCCCGGTCTCCCATGCGGGTGCGGGGCCCAAGCACTTGGGCCATCCTCCACTGCCTTCCCAGGCCACAGCAGAGAGCCGGACTGGAAGAGGAACAACTGGGACTAGAACCCAGCATCCATATGGGATGCTGGCGCCCCAGGAGGAGGATTAACCTAGTGCACCACAGAGCCGGCCCCCCTTTTAAGTCTTTAAGCACAGACCACATGGCTTGAAACCCATCTAACAGTGAGTAACCCTAACAGAGGGGAAGGATTTCTTGCCACTTCCTCTGAGGTCAGTCGGTCAACCACTTGTCTCACTTCTGCAGGGAACAACAGAGCCCAAGGGCACAGAAGTATCAAGAAGCAGCCCAGGTTGCAGTGTGAGATGTAGGCAGTGACAACCTCCAGTGGAAATGGGTTTCCTGACAGAAACTCGCACCGGCATCAGCTGTGTGAAGAGTTGTGTATCCTGGGAGGCAGAGAATCTGTGAGCCGGAGCAATAATGATATTAAGCAGAGGCGAGCAGACAAATGGGGAAACGTCGGTGGCAACCTTCAGGCTCCATAAATGTTTGTGTGTTATCACATTGATAGACCCCTTCACTTTGTATCATGCAAAATATTCAATCAAATGTTGGTGCTCACATAAGCCTGTCTAAAGAGAGCTTTCAGAAATAGACCCATAGCTAGGGATCAGCTTCTGGCATTTGATCAAGACTGTTAGAAATCAACAAAATCCTGAAATGCCCACTAGAAGGGAATCAGAGACTTGAATAATAAAACAATTAAATATGAGAAACAGGAGTGGGCACTGTGGCACAATGGGTTAAGCTGCTGCTTTGGATGCCCACATCTCATCTCAAAGTGATTGGTTCAACCCTGGCTACTCTGCACTTCTGATTTAGCTTCTTCTTGTGTGCACAGGAGGCAATGAATAACGGCCCAAGTACTTGGGTCTCCTGCCACCCATGTGGGAGACCCAGATGGGTTCCTGGCTCATGGCTTTTGCTTGACTTAGCCTCTGGCTGTTGCAGGTATTCAGGGAGTGATCCAACAGATGGTAGATATATTCCTCTTATATTTCAAATAACTAAGTCTTCACAAATTAAATAAACAAACATGAAAATCATCAAAGAAGAAACTGTTAACTTCAGAACAACTTGTTACTACTGTGGTTAGTGGTCCTGTTCTTGAGTGATCATTATCCATCAACCTGAATTTTGTATTTACAAGACCTCTAATCAGTGCTAGCCATTTCTTTGCATCCTCTTCTACTAGCAGGCTAGGACTAGGCATTGCATGTATGCCTTATTCTGGGTAACCTTATTTAATATCTCTGCCCTCATGTCATCTTGCTCTAGCTTATACAGAATAAAATCACAGACCCCAATCCCAACAGGTTCTATAACTGCTGTCTTCCTGAGTTTGTAATATCTTCAATGTTTTGGAGTTTCTACAGGAAAAGTCTCATAATTTCCCATTCCCATCCATAGGTGTTAATGGCTTGGATAGGAGACTCCAGGGAGTTTAGGAGGGAAGACTGTACTAAACTGGCTCTATTCCAGGTGTTTCACCATATCTGTCCCAAGGATTTGCTTGGCCAGTACAAGCAGTAAGTTGCTCTGAGGCCATGAGGAAGTGCCAAGTCAGTGCCATGGCAGAGGGAGCTGCTGTACCAGCAACACACAGTCTCTCTGTGCCAGATGCAGGGCCCAGCAGCAGTGACAGCGAATCTTAGGGGCTGGTTTCAGAGTTTCCATCATAGTTTGTTGACTTTCAGTTCTCGCGCTGTAAGTAAAGAACCACGTTTGCTCCCAGTGCTCAGATTCTTGGCCTCCCACATGCAAATAGAATCACAAAGACATGTGTGTGTGTATGCATATAGATGTATGCTTGTATTCAAACTCAAGAGAAAGAGAAAACTTCCCCAGATTTCTCAATTCCTATAAGGATTGTAGTTTACTATTTCTGGATTTGGATCATTGAGTTCCCTGGATTATTAAACATAGCAAAAAGCCATCTGCAATGAATCGGGCTTGCTCCTCTAATTGAGTCATGCTGTGAAGCCCTTTACTGTTTCCCTCACTTCATTGCTGAATATTTTTTCAAGAATGATAGGAAATACATTTTTACTACTAATGCCACCTGCAGGTTAAAGAGAAACTGTTGCAAGATTCTTGAAACCCTGAAAATCTCACAGCACACTGTAATAACTCTCTCCAAAATATTTCCCAAACGTTGCCAATCAGCAGGAATGGAGTCTCATTTCATTGACGATGTTCTTTATCAAAAATATGCCTTTGCAATCACCATGGCAGCCAGCCTTCTCTCCTCACTCGACACCCAGGGCCAGCCAATACTCACATTGAGGAACACAGAAGGAGACATTTCCAAGAAAATAATTGCTTTGGGCTACCTCACCCAACAGCCTTTCTAACACGTCTCATGTCACAGGTAAAGGTGGTATGAGAGTGATCCTCAATCAATGGGTTTCCACGTGAATTACTTCCTGGGTCAATCAATCATTCCATGCAAGTGCTGTTACTTGGGATCACTGTGCTAAATGAATTGGCACATGCCATGCCATCCGCATGTCTTATTTTCTCAGCTAGGTAAGGTTTCTTAAGAAGAGACATTGTTTTCCACTCTAATTAGTTCCTCCTTATTATGACTGACATTACCGTTACTACATTATGATTATTAGTCATAGTAGATAAACTTTGCTTTCAGTTCATTATAAATTATGCTTCAGCTTTTAGCCTTAGTGAGGTTATATTTCCAATGATAAGAGGAGCACAAATCTAAGAGGAAGTGAAGGGCATGCCCATCAATATTGTTACAAATATTCTAGACCAGTTGATGTTGTCAAACAGAATGGCAGGCCCCTCCCCCCGAACACCTTTTGCCACCACCAGATGGAAGCAACTTTCAATGTGTGCACCACTTCCCACACAATGTGGCACGGAACGTGATGACGTAATGTGTGACAAGGACAGGAGGAATAATGTGAGGAAATACGTGTTGACCAGAACTGGCAGCTGGTGACAACTTCAGCACCTACTCTGCTTCTTAATGAAAGTATCAGACCTGAGCACCACTATAAAGAAATACAGCCAATTTTCTTCATGTATCTGCCAGGCCACCCGAGGCAGGCTCTCAGCTCCCTAACCTGGGATATTTTTAATCCCAGGAATGGTAGATAAGAGAAGGTCATGGAAGAGATAACAAGCAAATTTTGCCCTTTCTAGAAAATCTCCCCGTATCTGGGAAAAGATCACAGGGCAGGTGCCTGGTGCTATCTACTTCCCTTTCCCCAGGCTAAATGTACAGAAGAGCTGTTACCCCTAAACTCAGAAGAGAGAGACTTAAAAGGGGTTTCCCAAAACTTGGAGCACTGTGACTGGCTACACAAAGCTTTTAAGAGCTCACTCCTCAAATTTAAGGAAAATGGTACAGGAGCCTCATTCAGCTCCCGAATGCTACCAGATGACAATACACCAAAGTGTTCAGACCTCACTGGGAATAGGAAAAAGGTGCAGAAATATCCCAGAGTTCGATGCTGAGGTTCACCGTGCTATTTCCCAGGAAACAATCATCTCTAGATCTCAGCACTACCTTTTGGGCCACACAGTTGTGTGTGTGTGTGTGTCAGGGTTCGGGGCGGGGTGGGGGGGGAGCTGCATTGCATCCCTGATCTCCACCCACTAGATGCCAGCAGCATTCTCCCTGCTGGACAGTGAAAAATAAGAGTCCCTGGACATTGCCAAATACTCCCTGAGGCTGAAGGGGAATTTCACAATCACCCCTGGTTGAGATCCCCTATTCGAAATTGCGAGCTCTTGGAAAATAGGGAGCATGGCTGATTCATCTTTATAACCCAGCCTAGCACAGAGAAAATGCTGGACGTAGAATAAATGTTCAATGAAGTTTGACTGCAATTATGCAAGAGTGAAAAAGTGAATACAGCTGAGGGTTGGAAAGGACTTCTTTTACTCTTCATCTGAAAGGAGCAAACGATGTTATTCAGCCGTTCCGGCCACTGCTATAGAAAGACCAGTGTGAAAGATTGCTCCTGCTTAAATTAAAACACCACTGTCTGTCCGTGAAAAGTCAGCTCAATAAAGACAGAGTAGGGGGGTCTTGGACAGAAGAAAGGCAAAAAGCACATAGACAATTTAACTGTGGGGAAGTTAAAATAGATCTTTGCCAAGTAATAAAATTATTAATTGCGATTCGTGTCAGTTTTGCGACAGCCATGTGAATAGATGGACAGGCTGTTCGGCAGTATTTCTGGAAGGAATTGTACATTTTTAAAATGAGGCGTTGCTGGAGAAATACTGGGTGTGAGGATCTACAGAAGCACACACCCCTCTAACTTCATGGAGTGGTAACAGCAGCACTGCCGCACCTCTCCATCAGATGCAGCTGACGGATCAAAAGTGCATCACATTCACCCATGTCATTGTCCTCGGAAAAATCAAACTCGCATTATGGACCTGATGCAATATCTTCTATCTGAAGCAGTTTACGTAGTTCTCTGTTTAAAAACATAGGCAGCTACTTCCTTCCTTCCACAAACGCTCTTATCAGTTTTGAGCTACAGAGATCTATTTTGAGATGAACACATTGAACAAAACCTTCACCGGTGTGTGCGTGTGTCTGTGTGTGTGTGTTTTTATTTCCCAACATGGCGGTAGGAGCTTATGCCCGCTATCTGCATAAGTCTTTTGTGTATTGCTAATGGAGTGCTGGAATTGTAGCAGCCCTGAGCAGGGACTACATGTGAGCAACAATATGCTGTGAGACCCCTCGGTGGAATCTAATCTGTTCCAGCTCATGCACTCCTCAGAAACTATTTAACTTTCATTAAACTGTGTTTGATATCAGCTAAATAGGATGCATACGGCTCCAATATAGCTCATATGGTCGCATTCATTCGATCACAGCAGTGCTTTTTTCTTATATTTCTCCCCACTCGTGTCAGTACCCAGTATAGCTGGGTAAATAGGAGACCTTTGAAGATGTAGTTAGTACTCAGATTTCTTTATTCTTTTGTGCTGGTTTCCGAGTGTTGAAACAGTGATTCATGTATGTCGCAGACAGCCTCCATTAATTTCATGTAATGTAGCTTTTATCTCGTAGCTGGGACAACTATCTTCAGCACTCTGTCGCTCCAGCATCCCCTGCTCCGTCCGCAGCCCCCTTCGCGTTTCTCCCTTTCCCTCTCCCTCCCGGGTCCCCGCACTCTCCACAGCTCCTGTTTCTTCGTGGAAAGTAATGTTCCTTTCCAGCCACTGTTTTCTTCCGGCTGTTGTTGCAGAAGAACAAGTAAATAAACAGATTAAGATGAGTAGGGAAAAAAATACAAGGGGGAGATTTTCTGTCTAGGTCAGCCTGTATGCCTGAAGGGAAGAAAGGAAAGCTACATCCATCCAGGTAGGAGAACAGTTTTGTGTCCTCATTCCCCCTTCATTCTCATTCCCTCTCTCCCTCCCGCACCCCCCACACTCCATTCAAAGGACACTAATTTGATTATGAATACAGCACAGTAGGAGCCTGTAGTTTCCCAGTTTCTTGGGAGCAAAGAGCCAATCGATTTAGAAACTGGAGGTGCTGAAAAGTTTGCCTGATCAAGTATACATAACACATCCATTAGCACCAGTCCCGGTTGTGCTGTATATTATTAAAATAAATATCATTATTTACTCGGAAAACTTATTTTCTCCGTAATTTTGAGAATGTGTTAAGAGTCTCACCTTGAAACATATTAAAGGGACCCGGATGTGATTGTTCTGTTATCTTCACTGATGTTTTTTCAATTATGTTTTATTAAGTCCAAAGGAATAATCACATTGTTTTTTAGATTGCTTAAGAGAAACGACATGGGGTCCTTGGCTACGGGGAACCCAATTATTTAGGATGTGATTTTGTGAACCTTTTTCATTTTATTAGTATACCAGAGGGTTTTCGTGTTCTCAAGGAGAATCCAGCTATTATTGCTTTTTGGGAAGAAATGTCTCACTGGGGCAATTAATTTCTATACATTAACACCAGTCACAGTTGTGCTGTATATTATTAAAATTATGAAGGGAAAAGAGCCATGCTTTATCATCCAGTTCAGAAAGGGGTCATTTATATGTGTGTGCATTAGAGAATGAGCCCTTCTAGGAGCAGAACTGGCTGTGTAAGAAATCTGCAAAGCCCTAGGCTGAGCTGGACCTACTCTCCACGAACACGAATGGGTCATGGGGTAGGAAAACCGGGCTCAGTAAAAGCAAATGCACAGCAAGGCAGGCTTGGAGCGCGCCTGTCTGTCTGGGCCGCGCTTGAGGGATGCTACCCGTTTAACTTTGTTGATGAGCACATGTAATTAAGACGCTGCGCTTTCATGTTTGATGCTAGGACTTGAAAGGGTGATTTTAAAAAATTATTTAGATAAGCATATTGACATTTTAGTATATATTATTAATCTTATTAATAGTATTAACAAAGGCTAATTGAAAATGCATCATCTATAATTATATTAGTCTTCACTTTAGTACATTTTTGTCAGAGTAAACTAGAAAGGAGTAATTAATGTGCCACTGTTATTTACCCCTGTTTGTATTAAAGCTGGTGTTACACAATGTTAGAGATGAATATAGCCTGATTTCACTGAATACCACGGAGCAAGCATTCAGAGCCAGTAAAATAAGCAGCTGTGTTTTCTTGCACCAGGAACCTAAAAATAAAAATCAACTTCAGAACGGCAGGATAGGTGTGCAGAACACAAGATGGGCAGCTTCCATTCCCGGTCACTCTGCTTCTCCCTGCAGCGGCTGGCTCTGAGTCCAGGGTCTACGCACCTCACTCGTGTAAGAAGGAAGCAACACACAGGATCCTCAGGGTCCTGGATGCTCATTGCCTTTGGGCAGGGCTAGGAAAATGAGTTTGCGTTCATCAGGGATGACAGCTGAACCTTCCCAACACTTTGCTCCCACCTTTCTCGTGAAAGAGGAAATTGCAACAAGGATCCTCACAAAAGTAAATTCCTAAAGTTAGTCTTGGCACTTGAAAGCACTGTGCCCTGCCCCTCGCTCCCTTCCCACATGCACACACACACACGAAATTAGCTCCTTTTGGCTCCCACGTAAGAAAAAACAAACAAAAACTCCTAAAAGCAAGCAAGCAGGGAGACCTCAGTGAATGTGGAATTAATCACTTTAAAGTTTTCTCCAACGCTGGCTTTTCTGATTCAGTCTTTCTGAGGTCAGCCATTTCCTGAGGCAGGCAGGGAGCGTGCAGCACCGGGTGTGAGATGGAGGCACAGGGGGATGCGATGAATGGCACATCTTTTAATCAGGTGGAGCCAACACAGCGATGGCTGGGATTCCAAAGCTGGGCTCTGGGCTTTCTCCTGAGCTCTAATAAAAAGCGTGGCATATTGGTTGCATTGGCTGCCAAGTGCTATGTCCGTGCCCTCTCCACGGTGGCCAACCACAAACATGCTAGCTAGGAGCTCTCAGGGGGCCCCGTGTGTGCTGTTCCTACACGGCTAACATATGTATCGACACCTGAAAGCTACAGCCTGCCACGTCTCCAGGACCCCGTTCGCCTACCTTTGCTCCTTGGTCACCAAGGGTTAATTTTCTAATGGCTGCCTTGCTGCTGAAGCTGGCCAAGTTTTTCATCGCCCGCAGAGCACCACAAGCTGTGATTTGGAGCCAGAAAACACCATTAATTTTCTAAATAGGAAGGATCACATATGTAAACTGTCTGGTTCTGTAACGAGTCAGGCAGGTAGAAGATGAAGGAGGAGGAAGTGAATTTTTCCAGACATGTAGGCCCAACAGCCCAGGCCACTGGGTAGCACACTGTGTAGGGCGTTGGGGAGTGGCGGGGGGGAGTGGGGGGAATGTCCCTCCCATCCTGCTCTCAGTGTCCACACCGACCTTCAGTATTTGCACAACAGGTCGGGTGGGTGATTTATTGGACAGTGTTGGGAGTTTTTGCACCAGGCTTCACCAGGAACTTATTTGTAAATGCAAGGAGGGATTAAGTAAAGTGAAGCAGATTTGAGACCACATAGGAGCTTGTGAGTACAAACCATTGCAGTTAACAGGTCTGAGGCTTTCAGGGCACAGAGAACCAAAAATTCCCCTGTCGGGAATTTTTTAGGCAGCAACTTATTTAGCAGTCTAGATTCCCAAGAAATGCATTTTTTTGAAGATTGTGCAGATTTACGAAAGGAAAAATCCATAAAATACTATTCTACAGAAAAAAGCATGCAAAAATCCTCCATTCGGGATTTAGCATGGATGTGTGTGTGTGTATGTGTGTGTCAGGGTATGCGTGTCTATGTACATGCATGTGTATACATAGGGGAGAGACGGAGAAAGGGAGGGAAGGAAGATGGCCATGTAAAATAGGTAATGAAAATGCTTTCTAACTTTTAAAGAACACTTTATCTCCTGTATATACAAAGGAGCTTCAAAAGGTTCATGGAAAATGTGCAATATCGTTTAATTCCATTTTCCGATGAGCTTTTTGAATCCTTTTTATACATTTCTTCCTGAAGTCACTTTTGCTGTTATCTGAGATGTCAGAGCAGTGCTACACTGGCAACTACACCATAGGCCTTGTAGGACGTGAAACATCTTTCTGCCTCATGCCTTCCAGAGTACCAATGCCAGCCTGCCCTCTTTCTGGGACCTTCTCTTGAACGTCCGTCCACCATTCTGGATTCTTCCACAACAAAACTCTGGCTAATGCCCATGTCTGCATTGTCTTTTATAGTTCTTTGGACAACAAAAAAACCAAAATACCAAAACGTTGAGGGAGTACATAAATGTGCAGCCTTTTATGCTGCTGTATAGAGGCGTAGGACTGGATACCAATCCAGGCCCCAGCAGAGCCCCTCTCAGATGGTGAGAATTCAGCTCACCAGGCTGCTTCCTCAGAAATGCGAAAAGGGGGCACATAAAGAGCCGCTCTAGATATACTTTTGCATTCAGAAAGCCCCGTATTTGAGAAGAGAAACTTAGCAAGACTCTGGCTGTGGGTGCAGGAAGAGTGACTGGAAGGCCTGTGTGCCCTTAGGTGGGTTTATCTGGAAGACAGGTATGCTATGTCACAGTTTTCCGAGAGAAATCCCCGTAAGGAAGACACATTCAGTGGCCGGGTGTACCTGTCTCCCAGGGCTGCTGTAACAAAGTACCACACACAGAATGGGAAAAGCAGCAGAAAGCCTTCACCTTACTCTTCTGGAGGTTGGAAATGCAAGACAAGGTCTCCTCAGGGTTCGTTCTTCTGCAGGCTAGAGAGGAAAGGATCTACCCTGGCCCTCGCTTGTTGGCTCGTCCTCACCCTAGACCTTCATCATCTTCTTTCCACACATAACTCTGTGCCCAAATTTCCCCTTTTTATATGGGCACTAGTCATGTTGGATAGGTCCCCTCATCTTAGCTAATCACACCAGCAAGGACTCCCATTTCCAGTTAAGGCCCCATTTGGAGATCCTGCGAGTTGGGATGCCAGTGCTGTCAGCTTATGGAAGTACATGTTTGAGGGGGCAGAGTTTAACCAATGACACTGAGTGAGTGCAGAAATTTTGTCAAGCTAAGCAAAATCCTCATGTTGTCTTAATCATATCTGAAGTAATATTAAGTTCATACACTCACTGCTTTATAGAATACTGAGGATTTGACGTCTGAGGTAGGTTAACCTTTTTATTTTTTTCTTGAAAGGCACAGGGACACAGGGACGGAGGCAGAGATCTTCCATCTGCTGGTTGCCTCCCTAAATGCCTGTGACAACTGGGCCTGGGTCATCGGGGTCTCCCACGTGGGTGGCAGAAATTCAAATACTCAGGACATCAATTGCTGCCTCCCGGGTGCATTAGCAGGGTGCTGGATCAGAAGAGAAGTAGCTAGGCTCCAGTTCGCAGTCTGCGGGCATCCCATGTCACAGCTTAATCTGCTGCACACAACACAAACCCCCAGATCAACTGAACTGGATCCTCCTCGCAATCTGCATTACTGTCACTATCCTTGGGGGGTGGTGGTGGGGACACTGAAACTTTGCTGAGTTAAATTCTTCCTGAGTGTTGCACAGCTGCAGACCTGAGACACTTGTTCACGGCTTCTGTTTCTCACCCCAATGTTTTGCCCACTCAGCTACACCGCCTGCCTTGTGCTAACCAGAAACACACTTCCCCATCAACCACGCACATGAGTCACACCACGACATCACCAAAGAAAGTGATAAGCTTCATCCTATAATTTCTTTCCCTTGTTCTGTCTGAGATAGATGGTGGGGGAAGTGGGGAAGGCTTATTTCCAAGTGTAATATTTTATTCAAGTCAGTCTTACAAGGTTCCATTCTGAATCAACTACAACACCAGCCTGAAGCCACCAACCCCCATCTCTCCATTTTCCATAGATGTCTGTCCTGCTTGGGGAGCCTCATGGACACCAGGCCCCAAGCAGACCCAAGCTGGGCAATGGTGTCGGTGATTGCCACAACGAGTGTCAGAGAGCCATCATTCCTCAGCTAATTTTCTCCTTCCACCTCCTCCCTTGCTCCAGGTAGAGCATTATTCATTAAGAGCGCCGGAGAGCTCCGTCGAGCTCCTTCTCGCTGACATCGCCTCTATGATCCTCTGAAGCCTTTAAAAGGGAATGAGCCTTGGCCTCCCTTTTATGGGCTACATTATGACCTGGCTTCAAAGTGTGAAAAGAGGTTCCAAGATTCCCTTTGTGCGGCGGAGTCTCTTAATTGCACTTTTAAACACAGTGTAATTTTTGTAATTAACATTATGGTTGCAGAGGGCAGAGAAGCCCGCGCCATGCTAATTACAAACCCGCGTCTTCAGAGTGGTGGAATTTCCAAGGCCTCTGATATTGGGGTGGAATGCAGTTTTTATGAAAGATTTCAGAGATCCTCTGTGGGCTGTGTCATCATTAGCATTTGATAACATAAAGAAATTTTACAACATGTGACAGATTTTCTATGTGAAGATTTTACCTGATAACTGGAAAAATTTGCATAAAGAGCTTCATTAGGTCTCCTCTCACATTACCAAAAGAGTAAGAAGTATAGTGCACTCTTTCCCTAAGATTGTTCTTAGGAGCCAAGGAATTGGTGCTTTATAATAAAATTTACAGTATATTATGAAGCCAAGTTGTAATAATCTTCAATGATGTTGAAAATCAGGGCATCCGTGCCTTTTAAGGAGAGGGAGAGAATATGTATCAGAATTACCGTGTAACTGGAAACCTTGCAGTAAAGGTATATTGTACTGTGCTTTGCCATATAAAAGATCTAGTCCTGCTAGGCTGCCGAGTCAAGGTGAGAGCCTCATATATATAACACCGAGCGACAATAATGTGTAATTTTTTTCACTCGGTGAAGAGTCTGTTCACTGAGAAAAATTATCTTGCTCTTACTCCAGAGGCAAGTTTATCTTACCTTTATTTTTCAACCCCCAGGTCATCAACCAAATGGTGTGTATGTGCAGGTCTGTGTAAAAAATCCTCACACATGCACACACACAGATGTGCAGGCGCACACACACAATTCACAATTCCTGGGAATGCAAAGAGCATTTTGATTCTATGCAGGATGATCCAAGCTTCTGTAAAGAGTGCCTGGTCTGTCTTCGAGTCTATTGGAAATGGTGCTGTGGAGTAGGGATGGAGTCCCAAAGCCATCCATTTGCTGAAATCCTTTCACCAAGCATAGATCAATTAAGCCCATAATAGTGATAATTTGGGGAAAGCTTTCTGTCATGATGGGAACAAGAATTCATCATTATTCCATGCTGTCTTATTATTTCAACATCATACATATGCCGTTGGATGTATAGCAGTAGCTCGCGGCATTATCTCAGTGGGATGCTTTTCCCTTCATGAGAGAGTCTTTTCCTTGGCGATTATGCAGATAATGCATAGCTTTGTAATGACATCATAAATAGAATCCAAAGTCCTGAGAAACAATTAGGGGAGTATATCAATACTTCCTTGCAATCATAACATCATCTGACTTCCAGTGGGATGTCAAGCTAGCTCCCCAAGTTCCATAATCACATATGAGTGCTACTGCCTGCTTCACAATCTATCTTGGAGTCTCATGAATTCTGGCACCAGAGACAAATTAATATGCATCTTAGCCCATTGTCAATAAGAGAAATCACACTAGGGTTTTGATCACAGAACCTAGGGTGAGATCCAGGCAAATTAACTGAAGCTAACAAAAGCTGGGCCCTTTGTACACTGACCTCAGGCAAAAGCAAGAATGGGCTGAAAGATAAAAAAAAGCCAGTATCTCCTGAAAGGGAAGGGCCAGGGGATCCTTGCAGCAAATTGTTACACTTCCCTTCTACACAACTATTTCTGCAAGTGGATTTCTATTCCCTTTTTTTTTCTTGCATTATTTTTTCCCATCCAATATCTCCTTTCAGTCTAGTTTAATTCCCCTTAAAAATAAACATCTTTTTTTCCACAGGGGAAGGGCCACTTTCTTTAATTGATTTGAGGCATGTCAGTCACCTCAGCCTGCAAGGGCTGTGAAACCACACTCTAAGTGGACCTTTGAAACCACATGGCGGATTTTACAATTCTGTTTACCCCTGCTGAGGGGAGTGGGGTATGAGGATTCGATTAGGGCTCTGGATTCCTTTTCCAATTTTAAGAAGGGGACAAAACCCTTCCTTCCTAACTCTGGTAGCTCCCAACAAACACTAATGGAAATTTTAGATAAATGATCAAACTTACATACTGTATAGCTTTTATTTTTACAAAATATTTGCTTCCAGCAGAGTGTATCTTAATTCACAAATGCAGAAATCTGTCATTAAGATCTGACCCAGCTGCATGGCATTGTCAAATGCAATAACGTATCTTTTAATAGTTTTATATCAAGTAAGGATATAACATATCATTAGTTTAAATGTATTTGCAAGCAATTACCCCCACCAGGATATTTGAGAATGCTCATGCAAAATTGATGAAATTCTGACATGCTTAAACATTGTTCATTTAGCTCAATTCCTTATGTATAGAAAAAATAGAATAAATAATTCCACTGCCATTTGCAAACCACTGTTAGGCATTTTTTATTCTACTCAGGGCTTCAGTGCTGCCTTTAAACTATAGCCTTTGGTGATCATTTGGAAAAAAAAAAAACAGTTTCATATATGTTTAATTTTAAATAATGGACTAGATTTTTCATTCTCCTTATTATTGTTCATTGTAGTAATTTAAATATGGAGTAGATTTACTGCATGTCAGCTGCCTTTCTTTTACAAAATGGGATAAATTATTAAATGAGTAGAGGTTGTTTGACAACCAGTTTTCCAGTACTACACAAAAGAAAGACCTTTGACATTCAGCTGTCTTTTGAAAAGAATCAAGTATAAATCAATTAAGCCACTATTCTGTGGTTCAGAAATGCCAGGCTATGGCACAGTTCTGCTGTGCCCTTCACGACTTCCAGCTCCACACCAGGAACAGAATGGTAGCCTGGCTGAGGCTTTCTGGTGTCTTTCCTGGGTGTCTGCAGCCTTCCTTGACCGAACACGCAGCACCATAACATGTGTGACACATCAGTGCCAACAGGTTCCTTCCAGATTTTTCTTGACTTTCCTAGTGAATGTTGTATCATACTAATGATTAAGATTTTTTTACTCCACTTGTGGACATTTTCCTGCAATTTTTAATGTGTTTGCTGTGCCAGAGTAGAGAAATCTTGTGTTGAACATCTCATCACCTTTATGCAGGCCAGGTGAGAAATTGCATTTCCATGTCTTTCCATGATATCCTCAGTTCCATATTAGCATGTGTGTAATTAATAATACTTTGAGCTCTGTCAAAATGAAATCACTTTTATTCTTCTCCAAAAGAGAATCATTTATTAACTATGTGTGCTCCCCAAATACATTTTTCTTTACTAACGTCACTAGTAACTACACCTTCTGAAATATTAATCCATCTATCCAAAGTCATAAAGACTATTCCAGTTATTTTTAAAAATGTGATCGTTTTGAAAAGCAGTCAGGCTGGTAGCTTGGAGGGTCATGTGATAGGTACTTTTAGAGGACTGGTTCTGAGCATGGCAGTGCTGTGGGGCAAATTAATACAAAAAACAGAGTAAGACAAACAGAGAAAAGAGAAGGCATGGTCTCTTCTCTGAAGAAAATTAAAGCCTATCCAAAGAGAGAAGACCAGTTGCTTCATACAGAACAATTAGCAAGGCACACAAACTGTACATAATTGGGCTAAGTGACAGAATATAATTGTAGTAGGAGGTTAGAGAAAGGAGACATCAATAAAGGCTGGGAGCGTACATTTAGAAAAGCTTCATGGATGACGGGTCTCATACAATGGGTGCGATTTAGATGGATGGAAAGAGGGGAGGAGACACTAGATGAGTTGAAAATTCTTTGAATATACAAACATATTTAAAATTTTTTGAAGCAAAAGCATTCCTGGGAAGTTGAAGGAAGCTATGCTAAATGTATTGGATGCTCTCTGCTTTGAGAGAACCCTGGAAGTCATGGGGAAAGCAGCATTCCCACGGGCTACATTAAGCAACACTCATCTACTAGCTCTTCTTGAGCAATGGACTGTCACAAAAGAAGAATCAGCCTGTGTTCCTAGCACGATGGCCAAATGGTAGAAAAAGAAGCAAACAGGCCAGGTACGGGGTTTGAGTAATCCAAGAAGGGGTTGATAAATCCCTAAAATGTGATGGGAAACAAGATGACCAATTAACTAACAGAACACAGGAGTTGAGAGTAAAAGAAGTACCAAAACAGACTGGAATATACAAGGATAGAATCAGAGTGACAATGCTGCTCCCTATAAATGGATCAATAAAAGGGCTATACATCCTAAAGGAAATATCAAGGGAGGAAAGGAAAATCGTACTTATTTAATTTTTTCAAACATTTATTTAGGCATCATACAACTTGGCCATAGTACCATTATACCCACTCTCACCCAAGATTCATGCTAGAAAACACTCCAGCTTTGTTATTCTCAGCTTAGCTACACAAAGCCTCAGAATCCTCCTCACCACTGGATCCTGGACAGCTATTATAAATTCATCAGAATTAGCATACAAACACTCTCACATATGCACACAAAATACTCCATCCCCAATTTACAAAGAAATGTGATATGAAATCCCATTTAAAGTAGAGGTACACTTTGTATCAAGAGATAGTGTTTAGGAAGTGACAAATGAAAAGGCCCAGAAAAAAATGCAAGACTTGCACATGCACACAAACACACAAACAATTCTACTAGAAAGGTCTCCATTCACCCAGCATGCTAAAAGATTGTAGGAGATTCTTCAATTAGTTCAAGCCAATGAATGATAGGCCAGGGTAATTAAAGACTAAAGCCACCAGGAAACAATGACTGAGAGAGTAACAAAATCCCCCAGCATCATTTTCCAGGAACAATGTCATTAAGGAAAAATGCAGGTAGATTTCCAGGTGGCCTCAAGAAGCAAGCAGCTGGAGAAGGACCTAAAGCCAATTGAGAAAAAGGTGAGTGGGAAAAATAAGTGGTGGAAAGCGCCAGTATTTGTCTGAAGAAGAAGAGACTGTGAGGGAACTTAATAATAGCTTTCAAGTGTCTGAAGGGTTATTCTACAGGGGATGCTGACCAGCTGGTCTCCATCTTTATTCAGGGCAGAACAAAAGGAGATGCACTAAACTGCAGCATGAAGGATTTAATTTAGACATAGAAAGAGTGGCCTGATAATAAGTGTTATTAGACAGTGCAATGAGTATTGGAGGCGGCCCTGTTCTTTGGAAGGTTTGCACACAAGAGATCAGTGCACAGGCCTTCAGGTCCAGCTGAGGTGGGCACTGCATGCAGACCCACTGGGTTCCTTTCTCTCTTCAATCCCAATGTCTAAGATTCCTCCCCACACACCCAGGACTGCCAGGTCAGTTATAAGCATTCTCCAGAACAAAGAGAAAGTGGGCTGTTCCCCAGCAAGCAAACTTTCAACAATGTTTAACAAGGTGCCAGGAAAAACACGCAGCCTGACCAGGGATTCCCAAGCCCCTGCCTTGTTAAATGCAGTTTATGGTTTACACAAAAGCACTCTGTCTTAATTTGCTTCTTTCCTATAAATGAAATGGGGTACATTTAGTATTCCTAGGGGGCTGATACATTGGCCAAATTCATGCTGCCTATGGATTTCTTACAAAAGTGGGTTCTTTTGTTTGCCAAGCAGGGGTACCCACATTGAGATTCTTTGGACAGCAGAACGAGAACTCTGGGCTCAAGTCACTGGTATATGCCAATATTCCTGGCATATGTTCAATCCTTTGTTTTCTTCCCCTTCCTGTTTCTCTTGCTGCCCTTCCTTATGAAAATAGGTGTGCAGGGATAGCAATGCATTAATTGAAGATGAAGCATGCAAATTTGTATGACTTTTTCCACTGAGTTTTCCCCAGGTAGTCCAAACTAGTGAAGTTTTATAACACTGAAAGGTAAGAAGCTACTATATTCTGGTATTCCTTAATCTCGTATCTTAGACTTACTGATGCTTAATAAATGTTTGTGAGATGAATGAGCAGGAGTTCTATTATTCACTCCCACACAACCTTGGAAAAGTTCTCCTGATGGACAAGCACCTCAACAGCTACATTGCTCTCCTTGTGAAATGAGTCATCAATTCTGCCTACATCCGAGCTCCTGCTCCTCCTGCGTGTAGAACCAGGCGTCCTTGAGGACAGAGAGCACTCACTTATGTTGTGCAGAGCTGGATGTGTCCTTCACTCCCCCTTGAGTGCTGATGTGCTTTGTAGACAGTAACTGGGTCCTCTGCTTCTCCACATTCCCTGAGGATCTTTGCACATAGCTTTGGGCATAAAATACACAGAACTTAAGGAGTGAGGCATACTGGTTGATGGCATGGTCTCTGAAATTAGATTGCACTGATTCAAATCTCAGCCCTGCCATTTACTGATTGTGCGACATTAGATAAAACAGTCGCAGCAGCCTTGTGCCTTGGTTTCCTCATCTATTAAATGTGGATTATTGTAGTGTTTACCCTAGGGGTTTGTTCTAAGGATTAATGATGTTAGTAGCTATGTAGTTCAACAGGTATAAAGCACCGAGGAAGTACCATAAAAATAAAAATGTAGGGCTCGGAACATCCCTCCTGGTACAGTAGCCAAAATACCAGCCAGTTAGAGCATTTGATAGCTCTGTTTGATGTTCCTTGTCTATCTGTCCTCAAACCACAGAAAGACAGTGCACATTTAGAAAGTAAGCTCCAAGCAGAGTCATAAAATGTGGAGAAGCTTTGAAATCTCATAGTGAAAGCAAGGAAAAGGCAGGGGGAACAGTGGCTTAGTTGAGTAAAATTGAAAATCTGATCCAAAACAACCAAGCCTGTTACTATTGAATGCCTATAGATCTACCTGAAATTAGAGTTTTCCATTTCCTTACTTAGAGGGAAGTGCTTTTAGGATCGGCTGGTACTGATTTCAGAGGGACATGAAAGTGAAGGATCCAAAAGTAACTTCAACAGCAACCAGAGAATCAACTCTCAACCTGGCTCATGATATATGTCGCAGGGATGACAAATAAATGACACGTGTATTCCCATTTGCTTCTCCTATGCAGCCAGGGTCCTCTTTCCCATTGAACTGAAAACTTCTCCTTATGCCACTCAATACTGCCGATCATCCCTACATATACATCAACTGGACTGCAACAAAGAGGGAATAGTACACAGGGTTTTAGAGCCTGGAGACCACATGATAGCTGTTTTCTGATAACAAATCCACATAGGCCTAATACCAATGAATAGTAACTATGTGGTCCTGAACTCCCAAGGCAGAAAAGTCTGCCCCATTCTGAACACTTGCCTGTTTCCTAAGGAAGGCTTGTCTTCAGATGAAAATGTCTATTCTTTTAAGATACTCTGTAAAAATACACCCATTCAACCTGTGCTGTAATCCTACTGCGTGTCTAGCATGGTTTCAGGTTTGAATCGAGTTCAGAAGTATACTAATTCAACCTTCAAGAAACTACAAAGGAGTTAGAAAAATAATTTTATAGAAATTAAAATAATAAAATAACCCAAAATAGTTTTTGGTAAAAATGTTACATTTTGTGGGTTCACATGGTTCACTTTCATATGGGGCAGAAGAGGAAGGGGAGAAATGATAGTCAGCAGGCATGAAGTGGTCCTGACGTGGTGACTGATGCATAATTGGGAAGTGGATGAGAACAGGCACAATATTCAGAGATGGGAGGGACAACATGTGCATGAGGGACAGCCTAGATCATTTCCACTTCTCACCAAGCATTCTGGAGGTCTCCCCATTGCAGAATCCCTGTCAACCCCAAAGTGTCCAAGGACTCTGAGTTGCTGAGAGAGTATATTCAGACAGAAGGCTACATTTTGTCAAGGATACAGAAAACATCTTCTGGCCACAAACATCCATGCTAGAGGTTTCCCAGGAAGGAAGCACAAAACCATCAACCAACCAGCCTTGATCGTACAAACTCTCTCAACTCTGTTTTAAAGTATTGCTTCAAGAGAAAAGGTTAAATGAGGTTTGAGTGCAGTGTAATAAACCTTCACTGTTCATAAAGCTCTGAGTGATAAATGTATGTATGGTTACTGTATAAAAATATTGGGGTCAAATGCCAGAGATCTCTGAGGTTAAGGTTTTTTTGCATGGATAGGTGAAGGACCCGAAATCGTCAAATCTCCAGAAAATGGCAGCTTGTCAGTCAAAGGCACAATCTGCTCCAGCTCACCAGAGAAGCCCATTCCCAAATCCACTCAGCCAGACATTATAAACATTCCAGCTGTGATATACGGCACACTATGGCATGTAATTTGTTTGGTTCCAAGAGACTAAGACAGGGTTCGGAAGGTTCACTGCATTGTAAAAGAGATATGCCTGGCTGCAGGTTTTCACATTTGTAAATAAAAAATACCCCATTCCTCAAGAGTGGAACATCCAAGGGACAGGCATGAGTTGGTATACATGGAACAGCTAAGGCAGAAAGATTTCAGCTGCTGCAGTTCATACCTGTATCCACAAATATAGCATGGAGGTACTGGCACAAAGTCTTACAGAGAAAAACAAGGCTCTGCATTTAGCTCTCCCAGCAGCCTATGGGTCTCTTGCTTTATTCCTCAACTGGGGAAACAGTTTTAAAGAGATAGCTCTAAGTACCCATAGCGGGACTCCAGAGAACACTGTCTGACCCTAAAGCCCATGTACTTGGTCATACATCACTTTGGCATGGTGCTTGTATTGGTAGTTGTTACTATAGCCAACAACATGTCATGGTGCACAAGACAGGAGCATCACCCGAGAGACGAAAGAAGAGAAATCTGAACCACAATGGAAAAGAGAGAAAATCCCTTAGGCTCAATATGGATACAGGTTTCATTAAACCCTTGGAGGTAGATTTGGAAATAAGTATCGTTACCCTGTATGTTGTATATAGTTTGCTGTATGGGTTTATTCTTGCATTTACTATGTAGTAAACTGAACACAGTTCAGGGTTTCCACATTCACTCCTGATTTTTCCTTTTATTGTCTTTATAAAGTCTTCAAAACATCCTAGAAATTTTTATACAGAGACACCTATAACTATTATATATCCAACTGATTATTATATATCAGTATACAAGGGCCTAAAATGAGATGGCCAGGTAAATGGTACTTTTTAAAAAATATCTATTTATTTTATTTGAAAGGCAGAGTGAGAGAGAGAGAGCGAGCGAGCGAGCAAGGGATGAGCCAGGCTGACACCAGGAGTCAGGAACTTCATCTGGGGTTCCCACATGAGTGCAGGGGTCCAGGAACTTGGGTTATCCTCTGCTACTTTCCCAGGTGCGTTAGCAGGGAGCTGGATCAGAAGTGAAGTCGCCAGGACTTGAACTGGTGCCCATATGGGATGCCAGCACAGCAGGCAGTGGCTTAACCCACTATACCATAAGCCCAGCCTCCTAAATAGAACGTTTTATAACCTGTTTCACATTTCCAATTTTGTCTTTGGCTGACAGGCTGAGCACAAAATAGTATTAATTAATTTTGCTTATCCATTACAAGGTCATAAAGAAATTCTATGTTATCTCTGAAAAGTTTTACCTTTCACATTTAAGTCCACAGTACACTTGGAATTGACTTTTGTATATGCAATATTGTAGGAGTTAGGATTTTTTATTTTTTTTTCTTCTCTTACAGTTACTCAAGTGGCTCAGTGCCATTTACTGAAAAGACAAAGTATTGTCCCACTGAATTACAGTGTTACCGTTGCTTTATAAGTACAATAACTTTCATTATTTGATAGATACATCTTACAACTGCTTCATAATTATTTTGGATACTCTTTCCAAGCACATTTCTACATAAATTTTGGGATTGTGTTGTCAATTTTTAATTTAAAAAAATAAAAGAGAGAGGAAGAGGAGGAGTGGAAAGGAAGGTGGGGGGTTGAGGGAGGGGAAAAAGGAGGAGGAGAAGTATAGTTTTCTTCTTGAATTATAACTGAAATATATAAAATCTGTTCTCTTTATATTGACAAAAATAAAAAATGTTCAATAACATCAAAATATTCTTGCAGAAGTCTTACAACTCTTTCATCCAATTTATTTCTATGTAATCAATGATGCTATGTTACATGACATCACTCTTCAACTGTAATTTCTAATGGTTGATAGTCATTTTCTTGAGATTTGATAATTTGGGGTCCTTCACCAACCTATGACAAGTTCTTAACCTCATAGATCTTTGGCATCTGATCCTAACCATTTTTTCCAGTAACTATACATGCATTTATCACAAAGAATTTTATGAGCTTTGAAGATTTATTACATTGCATGTAAAACTCAGTTGATTTTTTACCATATTAACTTATTAATTTGAATAATGTGTCTTCAGTACCTTTGAATTTTCTATGTAGAAAATCATGTTATCTGTAAATAATGGCAGACCTGCTTCTTCCTTTTTAACTATTATGTCTTCTATTTCTTTCATCCTTTCTGTGCTTACGAGGACAAGCAGTAAAATGTTGAATGGAATTGGTAGGAGCAGATCTTATTGTTACCCCACTCTTAGTGGAAATCTTAAAATAATTCACCACTAAGCAAAAAGACTATTATAGATATTGTGTAGATACTCTTTAAAAGGATAAGGAAATATTTTATCATGAAAATTTCCTAGATTTTAAAAAAATTGATCTCTTCATCTATTAAAGGGATTATATGATTTTTCTCACATGTTTCTTTTAACACAATGAATTACATTGACTGATTTTTTTAATTGTTAAGCTCACACTGCTTTCATAAGATAAAGGAAAGTTAGTTAAAATATATTTTATATATATATATATATTATTCAATTAAAGTTGCTAATATTTTGTTTAAGTGTTTAGTGTTCATGTCCAAGAGAAAAATTAGCCTGTAATTTTGTTCCTGATTTTAGGTTGGCATCATACAAACAGTTGGAAAACATTCCAGTTTTCTTCCACTTTTTGAAATAACAGATGTAACACTGATGTTATTCATTCTTTACAATTAGCAGATTCCACCTAGAAATCATTTTAACCTGGGTCTTTGTGAGAAACTGTTTTTAATACCAGATTCCATTGCTATAGTAGATTCAATGCTATTCATATTTTTTATTTCTTCTTGTGTCAGTTTTGGCTACTCATTTATTCTATACTATTTGTCTGATTTCTTTAATCTAGCATAATTATATAGATACACACACACACACACACACATATATATATATATATATATATATATCCAGACTGTAACATATATAATGATAATTCACTATTTTTTTTTACAGGCAGAGTTAGACAGTGAGAGAGAGAGAGAGAAAGGTCTTCCTTTTCCGTTGGTTCACCCCCAAGTGGCGCTGCGCCAATCCGAAGCCAGGAGCCAAGTGCTTCCCCTTGGTCTCCCATGCAGGTGCAGGGCCCAAAGACCTGGGCCATCCTCCACTGCACTCCCGGGCCACAGCAAAGAGCTGGACTGGAAGAGGAGCAACCCGGGACAGAATCCGGCACCCCAACCGGGACTAGAACCCGGGGTGCCGGCACCACAGGTGGAAGATTAGCCTAGTGAGCCGTGGTGCCGGCAGATAATTCACTACTGATAATTCATTATTGATCCATTGTATGATCATATTGATCCATTATATGGATATAACAAATATTTATCTATTAATGGGCATTTCATTCTAATGTTGATGTCTTCCATAGAGCTAGAGTTTTTTGCTGTCACTTTGATAAAGTCCAATTTATCAATTTGTTCCTTTACGTAGCATACATTGGGTATTCCAAGAAATCCTTTTTAAATAAAGCTTCCAAAGATTTTCTTCTATAGTTTCTTCAGCTTTATATTCTAAAAATGATATAGAAAATGTAAGAAGGTTCTTTCCCCTACTGCACATGGATATCATGGTACTATTTTACTATCTTTTCCACAGACTTGCCTGTGCACCTTTGTCAAAGACTACATCTACTTGTATGTAAGTCTATTTTTTTAAAATTTATTTATTTATGTCTTTGAAAGAACAACAGATAGAAAGGGTTTCTCTCTCTCTCTCTCTCTCTCTCTCTCTCTCTCTCTCTCTCTCTCTCTCTCTCTCTCTCTCTCTCTCTCTCTCTCTCTCCAGAGGCTGGGGCAGGTTGACGCCATAAGCCAGGAACTCCATCCTGGTCTCATACATGGGTGATGGTACTCAGACCATCATCCATTGCCTTTGTAGACTCATTAGCAGGTAACTGGGTCAGAAGAAAAGTAGCAGGCACTGGCATTCCAATATAGGATGGCAGCATCAGAAGAGTTAGCTTAACCTGCTGTGCCACAATGCTGGCCCCTATTTCTTGACTCTCTCTTCCATTTCATTTGTCTTTTGTCTATCTTAGTGCCAGGAGAGCCAACAAGCAATGGCCTACAATTCAAGTCTGGCCCCCACTGCCTGTTTATGTACAGACCATGAGCTAATAATGATATTTACATTTCAGTTTGAAAAAATACTTTTTGATGACATGTAAAAACTATATCAATTCAAATTTCTGAATCTTTAAATAAAGGTTTATTGAAACAACCACACTCATTCTTATATATATCATACATATGTGGCTATTTCTCCACTCATTTCCATGGGAGAACTGAATAGTTGTGACAGAGATAGTATGGCCCACAAAACCTAAAATATTTACTATCTGATCCCTCTCATAAAATGTCTGCCTACCTATCTCTGGTTTAATATATTGCCTTAATTATTCCAGCTTTGTAATAATTCTTAAAATCAGATAGTGTTGATTCTCTAACTTGATACCTCTTTTTGAAAGATGTTTGCCTATTTCGGAACATTTCCTTTTTTTTTTTTTTTATCAGATTCAGAATCAAAATTTCAATTTCAAGACACCCATTGTGATTTGAATTATGATCAAACTGGATCAATGGATAAGTCTGGGGAGAACTGGCATGGGAACAGCATTATTTTCTGCCCTATGGATATAGTATCTCTCCCTCATGATTAAAGTTTCTATTCCTTTACTCAGCAAAGTTGTGTTGTTTTTGGTGGATGAGTGATCATTGGTAGGAGTGTCCTATATTTCCCAGTTTTCTGAATTTCATGAAAATCAATAGCAGATTTTCTCTGACTTATGTTCCTATATGTATCTCCCTCTGGCTAGGGAAGAAATCAAAAAACAATATTTGGAAGAAAAGAAAATGGATTCACTCATATAAGCTTTTTTGCAAAGATTTAGTTTTAGATATTCCTTTGAAATCTAACCACAAAATCCAACACACACAAGAACTATAAACTACTGAGCATTAGATGTGAAATGTCAAAGCAGTAAACATTTTGTGTTTAAAATGCAGTCCTCATTTCCTATTGTGGTAAATTATTCTTTTGGATGGCAAATCATGAGCCTTCCTCGATATGTGTACTAGTATATCATCAGGAATGCTCATTTCATTGCTAATGAAGACTTTCCACAGTAAGCCAGCCACTGTTTAGAATAAAATTGTGACTTCTCATATCAATAAATGATGATTATAACAGAAATCCTTTCCTGCAAAATAGGTAGCTGTCATGATAAAGGACTAGTTTCCCATGAGTGGTCATTGGCCAACATTGTGTTTCACCTCTGCTGTCAAGCAGTAATGGAAGTATGAGAGGTGCTTTGACATTTTGGGATGCCCTGAATAAGTCCTCTAAATCTTTTCTGAAATTCATTTCTCTCACCTAGTCACTGCTTCTGAACACAGACAGCCTTAGAGGGAGAGGACCTATCTTCTGTGAGGACCACAGCCCGCCAGGCGGGGAGTTGGCTGCCTTGCACAATGAGTGTGATGACTACACTTGTTTGGAGAGACTCCAAGCTTTGCTCTTTTACCACAAAGGTGACCCTTATTGATGGAAATTTTCTTTGATGTTCAGCTCAAATGTTCCCCTCACTCAGTCTCACTCTATCATTTATAATCGGATCTCCTAAAAACAATACCTCTTCCTCATGGAGAGTGTTCAACCTTTCAAACCTTCTCAAAAATGCTATATTCCTCTTAGTGATGGCTGGATCAGGTTATATAATATTTATCTTCAGATTAGTAATAAAAGAGTTGATGATGTTTGTTTTATAATCTTCAGGAAATTTCTTTTCAAAGCACTTCCTGGTGGCTCAGCTTTGCCATGTTCAAATCACATTTTAGTTTGTGAACTCCAGGCTCTTGGCTTTTTAAGAAGAAAGAGCCAACTGGAATAGACAGCCTTGTAAATTGCTCTGGATGCCTGCTGCAATTTCAGTCAAAAAATTACAGAAAAAAGGAAAAGATTAATATATTATTAACTTGCCTTGTTTAGACACTCCATCTAATTAAAATGCAACTGTCATCCAACTATCAAAATCATATTGAAATAAAGAAATGCAGAATGTTACATGCTCATTCTGACACTTCAAATCTCAGATGCTACTAGGTGACCTATTGGTAACTTCTGGTCTTCTTTCATGTTCATAGACATCAATCAAGAGTAGAAGACTAAATTAATAGAAAAGGTGTTCTAGCTGCATGATAATACAAAAACACTTTGGCCCAGAGAAGTGCTATGCCATTTGCCTCAACTTTACCTCCTCCACCCCTTCCCATTCTTTGTGCTGTTGCAGTTGCTTATCATTTGTCCGCATCCCTCCACCTCCTCCCTTCCACCATAACCTAGTCCAAGTCACATCTTTCCCTTGCTATACTGCCACATCCTCCTCATCATTCTCTCTTCTCTGCCATTCTTGCCACCTGACAACCCACTATCCAGTTGGAATCCAGAGAAATCTGAAAATGTCTCTCAAAGCACCTTTTTACTTAAAACACTAAACCACTGACGCATTAGACTTCTGCCAGTTGTGGCTATCATTATTGAAAATCCTCCCCTTAATTGAGTCCCTTTTCACATTAGAAGCCCTATAGTTCCCAGATGGACTTGAAAAATTCCCAAACTCTCATGCAGCTAAGAGGACAGGTTTGTGACTTGGCCCTGTCCATCAAAATAACATGTATGGAAGACATGGGAACTGGGCAATAAGAGAAAGAGCTTCACACAAAGACTGATCCTTGGGCAAGCCCAGAGAAGGAGTTCCTGGCTTTCCAAGAGTGAAACATGGCAGGACCTGCAGCATTTATATGCTGACATTATTGTATTATTGGTATCAAGGGGAAAAGACGTTTTCACTAGAGGTCTACATCATGTGGTTGAGTGTGGATGCTGATGGCAAGTCCTCAGAATCTGGCTGCTTAGCTTTCCCAAGTTTCAATAAGGAGGACCACCCTTGGACCTGGGAGAGTGAGGTGTCCTTTCCAGCCCTCTCAGGGATCCCCCAGGTTTTAGAAGGCCCATTTCATCACAGCCACACAAAGATTAAGAAAAAAATGAAACAGGAAAAAACTGCACACAGAGATACATAAAATAATGACTGACCTCATAACCAAGTGTACAGGATATGGGAATATCAAAATATACCTAAGTAAGCCAGCCAATTTTCCTCGATTAGGTATATTAGTTGCCTATTTCAATAGATCTTTGTATAGCTAGAACTCACAGAAAAAAAAAATCTACATTCATTCAACATGTCCCTCTTGTCCTACACTGTCATCTATTCACTTAAATGTTCATAGATTAAATTTGTCACTTACTGTTAACTACCATGCACCTCTTGAAATAAAATTTTATCTGGGTCCATATTCCTATTGGCTGCATAGCATCATTTTTAATGCAATCCTTTCTGCCTAAACTAGCATGTGTGGATTTTGTTGATGGCAAACATAGAATCTACAATGATACACTAGACTCAAATAAATCCAAATACTTACTGTATTCCTTAAAGTCCACAGAATCTATTACGCAGTTATGTTCCCACACTTCTCTCATCTCCTTCATTCATGTACTCATCCTTCCATCTAACAAGAACGTTTTAAATGCCTACCAAGCATCAGATAAAAATCTAGAGGTTGTGGATACAAAGTGAACAAAACAAACAACACCTATACTCTTATAAACTTTACCTTCTAGGGAAAAGATAAAATGAATGAATGAAAGACTGAATGAAGCATTAAGATAATCACAGATAGAGATAATTGTCAGGGAAAAGATTTGAACAGAGCTCATATGGGTGTAGTCTAGGAAGGGTGGTGAGATAAGAGAAGTGAAAATTAAGCAAAAAATGAATAATGAGCAAGAACCAGTCATGTGAAGAGCTTGAGAAAAAGTTTTACAGATTGATAGAGCAGCCCACACATAGGTTCAGGAGCAGAAGGAAGGTTGGCTTTCCCAAAAGCTGACAAGTTGCTGTTCTATTGGAATGTAAGATTGAAGGGAAGAGATGTAGGAAGTCAGGTGAGAGAGAGAGAGGCGATGGCAGTCTCTGTACAAATTTGCTCTATAAGTATATTTCACTCCTTTTCAGTTCCCTCCAAACATCTGAAAAATTCCAAGATTCCATAATAATAATACATTCTTCATTTGTGGTTGTCTGCCCTTCCACGTGTTAAAAGCTGTTCTACTCAGTTTTCTAAAAGTCTTGTCCTTTTCCTGGCTTGGAGTTTTCCACTTCTACTTAGTTTCACTGAAGAAGCTTAGGACCAATACTTCATTGAAGCCAGCTCCATTGTTCAAAAGAGTGGGATGGGCCAACTCAGGATTCAGCATGGGATGCTGCCAGGGGAACTCATGGTGGGGATAACCACTATCAAAGTACAGGACGTGGGCATTTTAATAAAAGGATCCTTATCCATGTTCCCCTCCTTTCTTCCTCTTTCCTTGCCATATCCACATAAAGGAATAAAGAGAGAAAATTCTTCAAGGAAATTCTGGCTCATACCAAGCTCAAAAGCTCTGGTCTGTGCTTTGAGATTGGCCACTATTTTTTTTTTCAATAAATGTGAATTGTGCACCTATTATGTGCCAAGGATTATATTAAATGCAGCTACAGAGTGATGAACAAAACAGGCATTTCTTAACAAGCTCCTTTCTTAATGGGGCTTATGGTCTGTAGCCAAGTGGAAAGCATTAACCAGTAATCACAAAAATAAATATTCACTAACAAAGAGAAGTAAAGTTATGAAGAAAAAGTGTAGAGATTATTTGGAAAGTATCTTGATGGCTACAGGGACCATGGTTTTCTCTGCTTTGCCAAGCATCACCAGAGTTAGGTTCCAGTTACTAGCTCTGACTACGTGACCTGACATCCACATGTAGGACCATCTGACTTGTTCACTATGGACTCCTCAGCATCCATACTATGCCAGGAACATGATATTCACCAGAAAACTACTGAGTGTGTTAGTTAATTACAAACCTACTGCTCAATTTTGAAGATGCAAACCAACTTACCTCTGAAAGTTGTATAAAAATAAACGATCTGGACTCAATTCTGAGACCTGCTTGCTAGGTTTGTGGCCCAGGACTGGCCATTTAACCTTTGTCTCAGTGACTGTAACTATAGGAGGTAGTACAACAACTCTGTATGTTTAATTGAAGAGTATTAAATAAGAAAATCTATGCAGCGTACGAGACAAAGAGCCAGGCCCTTAGTAAGAGCTCGCCAAATGCTATCAATTAATATTATTATCAATACCTTCATCCAGGCCGGCGCCATGGCTCAATAGGCTAATCCTCCACCTGCAGTGCCGGCACACCAGGTTCTAGTCCCGGTCAGGGCGCCGGATTCTGTCCAGGTTGCCCCTCTTCCAGTCCAGCTCTCTGCTGTGGCCCGGGAGTACAGTGGAGGATGGCCCAAGTGCTTAGGTCCTGCACCCCATGGGAGACCAGGAGAAGCACCTGGCTCCTGGCTTCGGATCAGCGTGGTGCGCCGGCCGAGGCGGCCATTGGAGGGTGAACCAACGGCAAAAAGGAAGACCTTTCTCTCTGTCTCTCACTGTCCACTCTGCCTGTCAAAAAAAAAATTAAAAAAAAAATACCTTCATACTTTTTTAAATGTAAATGACAAGAAAAGTAAAATTACCAGACGTGTTAAGCACTCTTTGCTAAAGAGATAATAACATCTAAGGGATTAAGTCTCATTTGGCACAACAAATAGTTATTTACTCAGTGGCAAGTAGGAACATATTGAAAATATTAAGGGGTCAGTATGGATTCTGCTCAAGTTCTTTATGATTGAATAATTTTCACTGTTTTTAATAGTAATAAGTACTATTATAATGATGATCATGAGGAACTATAAAATTGCGAATTATCTGTGAGACCCCAGTACAGTTAATGGGCTTTCATGTATCCTAATTATCTGAGACATTGTAACCATTTTCATGTGATTGAGGACACAGTGAACTGAATGCACTCCGTAGGATCAGAAGTACTTAGTTCGAGTCCTAACTCTCTCCTCACCAGCGTTGACCGTGACAAACCATCTTTCTTCTTTGACCACTTCAGCTAATCTGTAAAGCAGAGTAAATAATTCCTACTTTATAAAACTCACTGGGATTCCAAGGCTTGGGTCAGCTGGGCAGAGGATGAGAAGTAAGAGGACTTCATGTACTACTTTACAAATGAAGAAAGTGAGATCCAACAAAGTGACATGAGTTATGAAATGCCATACTCCTGGTTTTTGAGAGGCTGCATGTTGTAAAAATACCTCCTGAAGAAAGGATCTACAAATTAAGCTACTATTTTGAGTAACTGTTTAAGCATTGAAAAAAATCAAAACATGTTTTGTTTTGCTTTTTTGAAACAGAAAATGAGTTTTAGTTCTAAAGAGGAAAATACAATATTATTCTAGCCTTGCAACTATGTTGATCAGTGATATAAAGGGCATTCTCACTGATATTTATTATTATAATAATGTTTAAGACCATGTACATGGAGAACAAAATGATGAAGTTAATGTTAGTGAGAAAGAAGGTGAAAGTAGCTGTGAGAAAGTTATGTACTTAAATTCACATTATCTTGTTTCATTTTCACAACTCTGTGATATATCTGCAGGTTACAGATGATGATACAGAGGTTAGGAAAGGTTCAACAACTTGTCCAAGGTGATACAGCTAGAATATGACAGAGCCACTGTTTCAACTCCTGTTTTTATCTGATATCAGAGCAATTCTTCCTCTTTTAGACAAGACTGTCTTGTGGAACACTCGTATACCTCTGACCATCTGAAGACTGCCTTAACATAGCCATTCCTCCTGTAAGGTACATTTTTCCATCACATATAAGCCAAGCAAGACTATGAGCTCAGCTGCGGCAGCTCTCTCACTCATCTATTCTCTGCAGACTCTGCAGCTCTGCAAACTTGGTGTGCTTCACTGAATAACAGTTCAATGCAAAGGGCTGTACCGGGGCCAGCAGATCAGAGCTGATGCAGGTGGTGGACAGAAGAGTACATTGCTCCAGCCTCTTGACCTCCCATCCATAATCACAAGATGGAAGCAACTTGCTTATTAATACAAAATATGATGTATATCCTATTCTTCAGTACCTTTACATGTACAAAAGAGCATCAAATCTTATTTCCAGGACTTGCCAAGTGTTAAGTGTCCAAGCTGCCAACAGACTCCACTGGGCAAGGGCTAAGTATGTGTTATGGGTCTGTCATCCTAAAGTCTTGGAGATTCTAAGGTTCTGCAAATGACATAGGCTGCTTTAGTGTGCTCACTGCAGGAAACCATGTACAATTTCTCCTCTAACAACCACATGGGGACTTGTTGAACCTTCTCAGCACTGAGACAGAGCCCAGAGAGTAGAATAGCAAATGCAAATATCTGCATTTCCCAACTCCCCCTCTCCACTTAAATTGTAAAGGTTTTCTGTTTTGGCAGACAAATATCCACCTTCACAGAACAAAAGCAATTTTTGAGTTAAAAAAGGGGGTGGGGTGGGGGCATCAGTCTCCCTATCAATGGCCAAACTCCTGGATAAAAGAAGTTGGAAAAACTGGATCATGGGAGCCTTGCCCACTCCAATATTTTGGTCTTTCACTGGCAGGGGTAAAGAGGAAAGTCCGAAAGATAGTGCTTTGTTTCCTGCTTTTTCACACAGAGCCTGCTTTTCCAAGTAAAGAAAGTGTTGACCAAAAAAAATAAAGGGAAAGACTGCCTCATTCTTTACCAACACAAAATGTGTAGCATTGTTCTAATTGAAGCAATGTGCTTCTGAGGGTGGAGCAGTGCAGTAATAAAGCAACTATTTTTGCGACTTGGCTTTACCTCTGAGTCATCTCACGTCACCTAAGTGGACAGTTGCAACACAGCAAAGAATACTATAGCCTTATTGTTACGCACCCTCCCCCTGATGCTCTGACTTGAACCTACACAATCACACTGTGTCCCCCAGGCCACAGTGTAATTATTGTTCAGTGGACATAAATGTTGGTAAAGCGAAAAAAAGCGATGGCTTAGAAAACTAAACTTTAATATATGAACTGAATATAGACAGACATTATAAGATTTATTCTAGGAAAAGAAGAAATGGGGGAAAATCTGTCAATCCTTGAATTTTATTACATCCTAGAGCTTAGGGTGAAGGACCTGGGGGACTCATGGGCATAAAGTCTTAACAATTGATCAGCTGCCCTGTGCAGTAGAGAGGGAATCCCGGCTCCCAGCACTGTTAACTGCTCGCCCTGCCAGGTTCTCAGGACTGCAATGAGGTTTGCAGAAGCTAAACAGACATTTATTCCAAGGCATAGAAACCCATGGTAGCAGTTCTCAGTCCTAGGCAACTAACATTTGCTTGACTCTGTGATACCCACCAGTCTTCTTAAGACAGGTTATGCATTCCATAACCACCCTGATTTGCATGATGATGGAAGTGGTGCCAGAAATCACATCTGGTCCTTAAAGAAACTTCCTCTTCCAGAAAACTTCCATTAAAGATGATTAAGAAATTGTAACCTTTTTTTCCATTTTATCTTTTTCAAGCTCTGCAGGCGACTTAATGGATATCTGCCCTGGGCCTGGCAGTGTTGGTAGTGAGGAAGACAAATATGGATACAACTTATCCTGGTTTGGATTCCCCAACTGCTTATAGCCTTTCCTAAATGCATCACAGTGTCAAGCACAGTTCAGCTGGAACTATTTTCTTCCTCCTGAATCTTCTATATGAGGAACCCAGGAGAAATTCCTGGCTGGTATGGGAACCAAGAACAACTGTCTTGAACAACTGGCTTGCATTAATATCATGGACACTTAGAACCAGGAAACTAACTAGCTTTCCCCTTTTCCTGTGACACAGACAAATGCTGGCCCCCAGAAGTCAGAAAATATTCATTTTGGTTTGAGTTTTCTGAATCTTATACCAAAACAACAATATTTCCTGTCATTTGTTCCTTTTATTATTTAATTTCTTTCCTTTACTATATGCTAAAATTAATTTTGTTGTTATATTTTGAATATCCATCAAGCTTACTTAGGCTTTTAAACATAGTAGAGTCTGAACAAATAAACAAATAAATACCCCCCATAACTAATTCAAGAGTTTTCCTTGCAAAGAGATTATTTCTCTTTTGGAAGGTGAAAACAGAAATAACCAAGTGACAAGGAGAATAAACAGATCAGACTCTCAGCAGCTGTTCCTGAAGACATGGAGCAACAGATGTCAGGAAATAAGGAAGTAGCCACATCATCACATCACATACAGTGGAGCCAGCACCCATATGGGGAAAGAATTTTGATACTTTTAGATTTTAAAATAAAAGCAATCAAGTGATCTTTAGATTTTAAACCTAAACTCTTTCATGTATGTTCTATCTACTCAACCCAGCTTTTGTGGTTCATTAACTTTTTTTATCCTTTATGGTCAAATATTATCAGTACTGAAGGTGAAACTAAAGCTTAAAAATAAAAGAATTAAATTAAACCTTACATTACAGATGATGTTGGACTTTTGGAGCTTTTTCTGCATCTATTTTGTTTTCTTAGTGTATTATAGAAACTCAGGTAAATAACACTGTGAAATAAAAATAAAGAATTCATAATAAAGCAATTACTATTACACAGATTGAACAATAAAAACTTTAAAAAACATTTACTCATTCAATAAATATTTATTGAAAACCTATATGTACTGAGCCCTGAGGAAAAAAAGTATTAAACCAAAATATTTCATTTTTAATTTTTTAAATGTATTAGTCAGAGAGAGATAGAAAAAGAGAGAACTCCTATCCACTGGTTCATTCCCCATATGCAGTCAATGGCCAGGGAGCTGAAGCCAGAAGCTGGGAACTCAGTCCAGGTCTCCTACAAGAGTGGCAGGAAACCCATTACTTGAGCCATCACTGATGCCTCCCAGAGTCTAGATTGGCAGAAAGCTAGAATCAAGAGCCAAAGGCAAAACTTACAGTATTTGTAGATACTACCAATGTTAACACAGAAAATCCAAGATTATCTTTGGCAAACAATTAGAATAATTATAAGAATTCAAAATATGGTTTTGGATATGATTGATTTGCAAAAATGAATTATAATTCTTATGAAAGGAAAAAGACATATTCCAAAAGGAATGTTAAATCTAACAAAACATACGTAAGATCCTCAGGAAGGATATTATTTAATTTTACTGAAAAATACAGATTTAATTAAATGAAAATCTGTATTATATTTATGGATGTATACACTCAGTTATATAAGATGCAAATGCTTCACAGATTAATCCAAAAAAGCCAATAGAAATCCAATTAAAATCAAAATAGGTTATTTTTTGAAGCATAACAAACTGATCCTAAAATCTATGTACAATAGCAAAAGGACAGTAATCAGTTAAGACAAGCGTCAAGAAAAAGGAATAAGTATCAAAACATCTGGACTTATTTTAATGTAGTAGTAGTACAAATTCCACAGTTTTGCTAAGTGCTTTTATGTGTCAAATGCAATACTAAGTGTGTAGAAACATTTGCTAATGTAGTTCTTGTAACAGCCATTAGTTAGTGCAGTGGACTGAATTCCTATGTTGAAATCTAACATTCAGTGCGATGGTAGCAGGAGTGAAGGCTTTGGGATGCGATTATGTCATAGGAGTAGAGTCCTCGGGACTGACAGTAGTGATTGATCTTATAAAAGAGAACCCCACACAGCTGTCGTTTCCCCTTCGCCCGTGGGAGGGAAAAGGGAGAAGACCCCTATCTACAACTTAGGAAGTAGGTCCTTACTAGAACTGGAATCTGCCTAGCACCTTAATGTAGCCTGCTAGCATCCATAATGTTGAGAGATAAATTTCAGAGAAACTGAAAAACGGGCACAGACTCACACACCAGATCATGACAGAGACAAGGCTCGGACACAGGCATCTGAGCTCAGGAGTATGACGCTGTACTCTCCAAATCAGTCTGTGCCATATGTGAATGAACAGCTGTGGACATTAAACATCTGAATGTGAAAATAAAAATATTAAAACTTCTAGAACATGTAAGATAAAATCTTTATAGTCTCAGAGTAAGGAATAATTTCTCAAGATGTAGTAAAGAAATCTTGAAGATGATTGCTAAATTTGAATATTAAAATTAAATATTTCTGTACAATAAAATATATCATAAAATTTTTTTTAAAACCTGTAAACTACATAATAGTATTAGTAATTTATGCCCAACTTGGTAGGCATCATAGAAAGACATTTTATGAATTATTAAAAAAAAATACACACATACAGTAGTTAAGGTACCAAGGTGCTGTTTGAGACACCTTTCCCCAATATCAGAGTTCAAGTCCCAATTTCCGATTCCTGCCAGTATGTACCCTGGGAGGCAGCAGGTGACAACTCAAGGAGTTGAGTCCCTGTCACCCACGTGGGAAACATGAAGTGAGTACCCAGCTCCTGGCTTTAGCCTGGCCCGGCCAATCTGTTGCAGGCACATGCGGAGCAAACCAGCAAATGCGAACTCTTGCACATATGCGCACTCTCTCTTTCTCTTGCTCTCACTTAGTGCCTTTCAAATAAAAAATTAACTAAAAAATGAATAACCTAGAGAAAAATGGTCAATGGTTATGAATAAGCAATTGCTATGAAACAAATTTAAAAGTTCATTAGACCTAAGAAACAATGTTTTGTGTATTAGTAAATGGAGATGTGTATGGCAAAATAACAATAGAACAGCATTTTTTTAAAAGATTTTATTTATTTATTTGAGAGGTAGAGTTAGAGACAGTGAGAGGAAAGGACAGAGAGAGAGGTCTTCCTTCTGTTAGTTCTCTCCCCAAATGGCCACAATGGCTGGAGCTGTGCTGATCCGAAGCCAGGAGCCAGGAGCTTCTTCCAAGTCTCCCACTTGGGTGCAGGGGCCCAAGGATTCGGGCCATCTTTTACTGCTTTCCCAGGCCACAGCAGAGAGCTGGATTGGAAGAGGAGCAGCTGGGACTAGAACCGGTGCCCATATGGGATGCTGGTGCTGTAGGCAGAGGATTAACCTACTGCACCACAGCACTGGCCCCAAGTGAAACAACATTTTATCCATCAGAAGCACAAAAGTGAAGATAAAAATCCAGTACTAGCAAGAATAAGTGAGGATGTGTGAACTAAATGATAACTTTCACGTATTAGACAGGGGAACATGAGCTTGTCACCTACCCAGTATTACACCAGGAGATGAATTAGAAAGCGTGTATACTAGACTATGTAGGTCTTAGCTATATTTTTTATGGCTCCTTTTTTTAAACATTTTTTATTTATTTGAAAGTCAGAGTTACACAGAGAAGAAAAGGAAGAGAGAGAGAGAGAGAGAGAGATCTTCCAACCTATGGTTCACTCCCCAACTGGCCAAAATAGCTGGAGCTATGCCGATCTGAAACCAGGAGCCAGGAGCTTCTTTTGGGTCTCCCATGCAGGTGTAGAGGCCCAAGGACTTGGGCCATCTTCTACTGCTTTCCCAGGCCATAGCAGAGAGCTGGATCGGAAGTAGAGCTGCCGGGACTCGAAATGGCAGCCATATGAGATGCCAGCACTGCAGGCAGCAGCTTTATCTGCTACGCCACAGCCCCAGCCCCAGCTATTTATTTCAAAATGTATAAATATCAACCATGTTTAACAAAAAACTGCAATGTACAGAATTACACAGATAACATGGGACATGATATCACTTATATAACATGCACAACTCTGTCTTGCTTATGGCACCATATATATATTTATAAGACTGATGACTGGATAAAGAAACTATGGAATACTACTCAACAACAAAAAAGAATGAAATCCTGTCTTTTGCAACAAAATGGATGCAACTGGAAACCATTATGCTTAGTGAAATAAGCCAGTCTCAAAAAGATAAATATATGTTTTATCTGATTTGTGGCAGCTAATGCAGAATATTAAAAAAAAATGTGTAGGAATGAACCAGACATCTTGTGAAATGATTGCCCTTTTTTAGCCCTTGTTTATACTCCTGTGTAACTGGTGTTCCTACATTTTACTTGTTGAATATTATGGTTAATGGTCAATCAGTCCTGTGAATACAGAATGGATTAACATTATGTTTTTGCAAAAACTGATGAAGAGAGGGGAGGGAGGATGGGAGAGAGGGGGAGAAGGAATTGTGGTTATCTTCTCAGAACTGTACTTATGGAATGAATAAAATATATTCTTTAATTGATTAAAAAAAGAAAGAAGCATGGACAGCTTAAAATCAAATCAAGATACTCATGACCTCTGGGAGCAGGAGACTGGAACAGGACGCGGCACAATTTAAATGGAGGGGTGCAAATGTATTGGAAGTGCTTATTAAACATAAGGATATGAAGCAAATATCAGAAAATGTTCAGTCAATGAAGTTGGTCTCTGGGTAACACAGATGCATATTGTATTATTCTGTGTGCTTTTCCATTTGCTTGAATTATTTCATAATATAGAAGAACAATTGTGTCAAATATACATAGAATAAAGTGGAAACACTCATTTAAGATAAATGTATTTTGTGCCTTTTACTAAATAAAAAATGTAAACACTTTATCAGAGAGTAGAGGATGGCACCTTCATTGCAGCTTCTTCTCCAGTCATCTCATAAAACATATGTACACTTATCTGCATGGAAATCAGCTAAATCAATAAAAAAATTCACCAATAAGAACTTTTATTTTGAATTATTCCCAATTAGTGAGTTATTGAAATTGAAGTTAAGCCGGCAGCACGGCTTACTAGGCTAATCCTCCGCCTGTGGCGCCGGCACACTGGGTTCTAGTCCCAATTGGGGCGCCGGATTCCGTCCCAGTTGCCCCTCTTCCAGGCCAGCTCTCTGCTGTGGCCCGGGAGTGCAGTGGAGGATGGCCCAAGTGCTTGGGCCCTGCACCCCATGGGAGACCAGGAGAAGCACCTTGATCCTGGCTTCAGATGGACGCAGCGCACTGGCTGTAGCAGCCATTTGGGGGGTGAACCAACGGAAGGAAGACCTTTCTCTCTGTCTCTCTCTCTCACTATCCACTCTGGCTGTCAAAAAAAAGAAAAAAGAAATTGAAGTTAAAAACTGTTCTCTTAAAAAGTTTACTAGAATTATAATTGAGCTAATTTTTTTTAATTAATTTATTTGACAGGGGAAGAGAGACAAAGAGATAAGACAGACAGAACTCCCATCTGTTGGTTCACCCCCAAATGCCCACAATGGCTGGGGCTGGACCAGGGCTGAAGCTGAGAGCCAGGAATGCAATCTGGGTCTTCACATGAGTGGGAGGAACTAAGCTACTTGAGCCATCACTGCTGCCTCCCAGGGTCTGAGTTGGCAGGAAGCTGGAGTCAGAAGTCAGGAATTAAACCCAGACACTCCTTATGTCTTAACTGGAGTCTTAACTGTGGGGTAAACACCTACCCTTGAGACTGTTTTAACTTCCTTATTTATTTATTTATATAAAGGGAAGAGATTTCATGTATTTCATATTACAGTTTTAAGAATATAATGATCCACCACTTCTTGGCCTTTTGGCTCAGATCAAGAATATAATGATACCGCACATCTTCCTCACATCCTTCCTCCCTTCTCCTTTCTTATTTTTAATTTTTGTGATGACGTACTTACCATTCCTTTATAATCACAAGCTTAATTCTCCACTAAGTAAAGAATTCAATAAGTAGTAAGTACAAAGACCACTGTTCTAGGAGTATAGACAAGGACTATAAACAAAAATAATCAAATCTCAAGATGTCACTTCACTCAAACACATTACATTTTTTATACTCTATATATTAGTTATCACAAATCAGGGAAAAAATTATATTTGCCTTTTGGGGTTATTTTATTTTAAAGTTTTATTTATTTCTTTGAAAGGCAGAGTTGAGAGGGGAAGAGAGAGGAATTCTCTCCACTGGTTCCCTCCCTAAATGGCTGCAGTGTTCAGGGCTGCGCCAGGCTGATGCTGAAGCCAAAAGCCTAGAACTCCATGGGTCTTTCACACAGGTGTCAGGGTCCCAAATGTTTGGGCCATCTCCCACTGCTTTCATAGGCATGTTAACAGGGAGCTGGATGGGAAGTGGAGCAGCTGAGACTAGGACCGGTGCTTATATAGGATGCCAGCATTGCAAGAGGTTCAACCTACAGTTTAGAAAAACAGCCCTGAGATAACTTTTTAAGGGTAATATTGTCAGAAGACTTTACTCTCTTCTCCCACCTAAGGTAAGACATAGCTAATTCCTGGCAGTCTTCCTTCACTCAACAAATATATATTAAGAAATGCTCTATGCCAAGGCCAAAACAAACATGTTCCCTACTTGGGGTTTTCATTCTAGTGGGGAAAAGAAAGCAATTAACAGGTAGATAAATAAATAAATATCAATTAGTGATAAGTGCTAAGAAAATAAATTAAGTGAAACCAGGCAATGGGGGTAATTTAGATGGATAGTTAGGGAGACCTCCCTCAGGAGATGAGGTCTGAAAGATAAGGAGCAAAAACATGCAGAAGTCTGGCCAAAAAATTCTCGAGACACTCCCTTAGAACTTGGATATGTACTTCGACTTTGCAAATTCCCAAGGTCTGCACATCTTTGAATTACACCACCCCTTCTGAGCCTATGTTTAAAAAAAAAAAAAAGTAAGAAAAGAAAAAATTTTTTAAAAAAAGGGACCAGTGCTGTGGTATAGAGGGTAAAGCCGCTGCCTCCAGTGCCAGCATTCCATACGGGTGCCAGATTCAAGTCTTGGGTGCTCCACTTCCAATACAGCTCTCCGTTATAGCCTGGGAAAGCAGAGGATGGCCCAAGTGCCTGGGCCCCTGCACCCACATGGGAGACCTGAAGGAAGCTTCTGGCTCCTGGCTTTGGATCCACCTAGTTCTAGCCATTGCACCCACTAGGGAGAGAACTAGCACGTGAAAGACTTTTCTCTATCTCTATCTCTCTCTGCCTCTCTATAACTCTGCCTTTAAAAAAAATAAACCTTTAAAAAAATAAAACTTTTATAGCTTGACTAGAATTTTGACTACCTGATGAAAATTCCAGAACACAGTTGTCCTGAGATGTTGCACTGTGGACCTTAAAGATTAAGGATCCACGAAGGGCCTCAAAGTTCATGAAATTTAAGTTTCTGAGCCTTTGAGGTAACTAACAAGTAGACTAACCACCCAACCCTGATCCTTAAAACACACACCCTCTAATCCCCTTTTCATCTTTATTATTGTTTTCCTGTCCACTTATGACTTCATATACTGTTACTTGCTGTCTGTCTTCCCCAACAGAACATAAGTTGCCTATAGCAAGACTTTTTGAAGTTTTTTTTCTTTTGCTCACTAATATAGTATTGTACCTGTGTATAACAGGTAACAAAATAAATACTTATTGACTGAGTGAATGAATGTTAAAGCATTGAATACCAAGGGTCTCTCTTTACTGCCCTGAATTTCACCCCCATTGTTAAGTTACATGTTATTCTTTCTCTCGATCATAAGCAATTCTAGGCCAACAACTATGCTTTATGGCACATCTAATGCAATACTAGATATACTTAGGGTCTCAAAAAACAGTAATTGTTCAAATGATTGCTTTTCAAGGAGTGCTGCCTAAAGGCATGGGAACAGAGAAAATCTGAGGGTTTGTTGTCCTTACAAATCTGTAAGAGGTGATAAAGACATGGTCACATATAAGTTAGAGAAGAAAAGAAACCATTTCATTTAATACTTGCAGTCAATGCTCAAAGATAGAACTCTCAAGTATGAAAACTTACCTAGGCTTTTGATAAAAAGTTACTTCACTTGTCACCTAAATATTGCTGCTATAACTACAAATCAATGTTCATACTGACAGAGTTTGTATTGTATCCGAAGAGGTTTGAGAGGGGATCATTGGTGAAAAATTTAAGTTAGTGCATGAAATGAAAGAAAATATGCACTACAGAATCTAAGACAGATGTCAATTAATTATAACTAATGATTAGTCCAATATGACAACTTATTGCTTGGTTTTGTTTGCTTAGTAAAATTAGGATCCTTCAAAATTTCTAAGCAGTCAGTGTTTCACAGGACTGGCCCAAGCACATATGTTACACGCATCATAGGGCCCACTTGCCTAAACCTGTGCATTCATATGCCATGGATTTGAAGTTTTCAGAGGAATCATTTCTCTAAGTTAAAACTTTGTCTTCAGGAAGTTTAAATGGAATGAATCCATGCTCCTTAGGTATTATGTTAATTTTACCACTCTCAGTACATTTTTTAATTCCTAGAAGAAAGCAAACTCCTCAGTGGTAGGTGGAGGACAGAGGAGATAAGTTGGATAGGGCAAGTGGAAAGAAAAGATCTAAGACCATGTTCCTCAAAATTAAGTTTTATGTACCACCTAATTAGAACCACAATGGGCTGCTTATTTGAAATGCAGGTTCCCGGGCCCCTCTCACAATCCACTGACTTGGGATCTGTTAGGGTGCATGTTGCGGCCCACTGAAGTTCCTTCATCTGTGTTCTGGGGGAAGAAAAGGCTGGCTCCTGTATCATCACTAGATTGCCACTGTTAGGAACACAGTCAGGAAGGCTGTACTGAAATCTTCAGGGAAGTAGGTAAAAATGCGTGAAGAAATCTGACATCACCCTAGAGTGGGCTCATCATACAAATGAGCTATGTCAAATCAGACCACAACTAGGACACAATATCTGAGTGTTGGGCTCTGGATAAAGTGCCAAGGCAGTCATCAAAATGCCACTGCAACCACATCAGCAACAAAACACCTCAGTGCAAGATATGTGGCAAAACACTGCTGTAGTAATTCAGAGAAAGGCCAAAAGTAAAGACTTTAGGCTTTGCAAACCATGTGGCTTCTATTACAACTACTTAACTCTGCCATAGGTTATATGCAAACAAATGAGCATGGCTGTGTACCAATAAAACTTTATTCATAACAACAAGCAGGGTATGGTCTACAAGCCAGTTTGCCAACCCCTGTTGTAGCTTATTTTAGAAAAAGAAAGTTATAACTATTCTACTTATATTCAGTCTGAGACCATGTGACTGTATGGATGTGTATGTGTGTGTGTTTTATGTGTTTGCTATGTTTCTATATAAGCTAGAAGAAAGCACATAAAAACCACATGAATAATAATTGGTTAGAAACATTTTTTTTTTCATTTTCCCATAAATTTCTAGGTTTCTACTATGTTCTAAATGTAATTATTTATCATTTTTATTTTATTTTATTTTTTTGAGAGGCAGAGCAAGAAAGAGAGAGAGAGAGCTCCCTTCTACTGGTTGACAACCCAAATGTCCACGATGGTCAGGGGTTTGAAGCCAGAAGTGGGTACTCAATCCAGTTCTCCCATTTAGGTGGCAGTGCAGTACTAGAGCCATCAACTGCTGCCTTCCAGAGTCTGCATTAGCAGGAAGCTGGAGTCAGGTGCTGGAGAAAGGAATAGAACTCAGGCAGTGGATGTGAGAGGCAGGGTTCTTAACTGCTAGGCTAAACATCCACTACTACATGCAATTCTTTCAATTTTCCTTTTTACAATTCTTTTAAAATCAAGGAAAAGAATATTATTTTAAAAATAGAATTGAAAGCCAGCTAGTTCACATGTTCCCTGAGCCCCAACAGGAAAGCACGGCTGGGAGTTTATAACATTCTTTGTGTTGAAAACAATCAGGCCCCCACCATGCTTGCAGATAAAGGAAAACCTTACTCAAGTCCTGCTCATTGGTGCAAGCAAAAGACGAGCAGAAAGGACAGGGGCAATTCAGCAGTTAACTGCACAAGCATTACCCAATGATCCTAATTTCCATGATTTTAATAATAATGACTGAAACCCAAAGTGTTAAGTTGCACTTTCTACCTCAGTAAAACAGAGTGGTAATTGTGCAGAGAATAATTTTATGGGTGAAGTGTGCCCTGTATTGTAAAAGATTAGAATAAAGTACTCTAATACACAATGTCTTAGCAGGTGCAGGCACTTACCTGAGCAATTAAAATCTTCTTAATATACAAATCACAGCCAATGAGACTGCTGGCATGACAGAATAGATCTTTCAGGACACAAAATGTTTGTCTAAAATGGTTTTTTTTCCTCAACCCTGGCTTTATTTATTTATTTTTCCTAGCAATCATTTGCAGATCTTTTATTTGAAAAAGAAAATTGACCAAACATGGATAATTTGCTCCAAATATACCCAAGCATATTCATTCTCTTACAAATCCATTCAGACCACAAAAAGCTATTAAATACTGACTATGGATGAGCCACTGTGCTGGGTGCCGAACAGGCTATTTTGGGACCAGTTGTAATCATCTTCCCCTCACACAGAGGGACACACATCTAGATTACAGCTATGAATTGTCAGGCTGGTAAAACTGGTCAATTGAGTCCTTTCCAGGTTGTTGGCTTTCTACTCCAGTAGTTAAATTCCTGATCTTAGGACCTTGTTCCCAGCATAACAGAAGGCCAGTCCTCTGGAGATGGCACATTCAATGGGAACCACACTGGCAGGTGAAACGTTAAACAGGAACCAAGTTCCTCTCCTCCCTTGTCTACTCAGCACATTCCAAGCTAACATTTGCCTTCATCATTCACAGAAACTGCTCTTATCAAAGTCATCAATGAACTCCACATAACTGAATCCAATGGTCAGTTATTAACAGAATTTGGCAAGAGGCCTCTCCCTCTGTGCAATACCCTGTTATTCCTTTAATGTTCAGGACATCACACAGCTCACTGTTCCTTCCCCATCAACTTGGCTGATCCTTCCTCTTCTTCTTGACTGTTATTAAGTATCCTAGAGTTTAGTTCTATTTTCTCTTATAAATCCACCACTTACTCTCCCAGGGACTTGATCTAGTCTTGTGGCTTTATATTTGAACTAAATGCTGATCACTCCCAATTTTTATTCTGGATCCAGATTATCTCCCAGAGTCCACACCCATATGTTCAGTTGATCTGCCATCTCCACTTGGATGTCTAAGAGACATCTCAAATATGACATGGCCCAAAGTGACTTTTCTCATAAAACTTGCACCATCTATAGACTCCTCCATCTTACTGCAACATCAGCAGTCTAGTGGCTCAAGGAAAAAAAAAATTGGAGTCCCCCTGGACCTTTCTCTACCTCTTATTTCCTACTCTCAAACAGGAAATTCCGTTTTATTTCTAAAACATACCAAAACTAAATTTCTTCTGATCACCCCCACTGTCCCATCAAAGTCTAACCCCTATCATCTCTCAATTGGACAACTGCCGTTGCCCCTGGAAATAATCCTGGACATCAAAGGAATATTATGAGTATTTCATCTCCAGTTCATTTTGATGGTACAGAAATCAGTTCAGGCAGTCCAAATTTTTTTTTTTAGAAAATATGATTAGTACAACTTTGATAGGCATAGAAAATACAGTTGAATAGTTTGGCCTCTTGAACACTAGAAGATTTACAGGAAGTATTTAAAGTCACTTGAGTGACACTTCATCAATGCTACAATTAGTCGTTTTATTTATACTGCAGACATGCTGTTGGGACACACTTATTAATGCTGTAAAGAAGTGGAGGTGGAGGTGGAAGTAGAAGGCTATCGAGACTTTCATGAATAAACCTATCTGCATGTCTGGGGTTGCACCATTTGGTTAAAGATAACATTGGGGGACCAACACTCTGGCGTAGCTGGTAAAGCCTCCTGCAGTGCCGGCATCCCATATGGGCACCCGTTCTAGTCCCGGCTGATCCACTTCTGAACCAGCTCTTTGCTATGGCCTGGGAAAGCAGTAGAAGATGGCCCAAATCCTTGGGCCTCTGCACCCACATGGGAGACCCAAAAGAAGCTCCTGGCTCCTGGCTTTAGCTCAGCACAGCTCTGGCTGTTGTGGCTATCTGGAGACTGAACCAGCAGATGGAAGACCTCTCTCTGCCTCTGCCTCTCTGTAACTCTGCCTTTCAAATAAATAAATAAATCTTTAAAAAAGAGATAATATTGGTAAAGAGATGAGGATGACAAATGTGTTCTTCCCCCTGAGTAATCTGGACTTCTGTACATCACTACAATGATGACCAGTATGAGTAGGCACACCAACGTTCTGTGAAGGGCAAGACTGGTTGTGTGAAGACATTGACTAAGCATGGGGTAGTGGGACCTCTGTGGCTCTATTTCTTCCTAGACCATCTCTAGGGATGTTGAGAATGTCATGACCATCATGGCATCCAAGTGTCAACATAAGCCCATAAACATGTTTCGTACCTTTGGATATATAAGAAATTTTATCAGAGAGCCAGCCCCTGAGCTAAGGCCCTGGACTTACACACTTAAAAAGTAAATGTACCAATTTTGGCGCAGGTTGTCTGTGGACCACATTTTGAAAAACTTTAATGTGACTCAAAAAAACACAGACTTGGGGTCGCTGCCATGGCTCACTTGGTTAATCCTCCGCCTGGGGCGCCGGCATCCCTTATGGATGCCGGGTTCTAGTCCCTGTTGTTCCTCTTCCAGTCCAGCTCTCTGCTGTGGCCCGGGAGTGCAGTGGAGGATGACCCAAGTGCTTGGGCCCTGCACCCACATGGGAGACCAGGAGGAAGCACCTGGCTCCTGGCTTTGGATAGGCATAGCTCTGGCCTGCACCCACATAGGAGACCAGGAAGAAGCTCCTGGCTCCTGGCTTCGGATCGGCATAGCTCTGGCTGTAGCAGCCATTTGGGGGGTGAACCAACAGAAGAAAGACCTTAAAAACACACACAGACTTGGGTTTTAGCAGTTCAGGCCTCAAGTTCAACTACAGTTACACCAAGTCACTGGACAATCCCTGCAAAGTTTTTACCATCTGAATGATTGTTTTTACACCTATAAATAATATTTCAGCACACATTATTTTTGTTAAGAAGTTCTGGTAAAATAACATGAAAATGCTTTCAAAGCCAAAACTATACAAATCTAAGTGGTGTTACTATTTCTTTTAAAGATACTGTTGGAGCTGGTGCTGTGGTGCAGCGGGTTAATGCCCTGGCCTGAAGCGCTGGCAACTCATATGGGCGCTGGTTCTAGTCCCGGCTGCTCCTCTTCTGATCCAGCTCTCTGCTGGGATAGCAGTAGAAGATGGTCCAAGTCCTTGGGCCTCTGCACTTGTGTGGGAGACCCAGAAGAAGTCTTGGCTCCTGGCTTCAGATGGGTGCAGCTCCAGCCGTTGAGGCCATCGTGGGAGTGAACCAGCTGATGGAAGACCTCTCTCTCTGTCTCTACCTCTCTCTGTAACTCTGCCTTTCAAATAAATAAAATAAATCTTTTTAAAAAAAGATACTGTCTTATTTTCATTGCCCCACTGAGATTTGGGTAAAATTTTTATTTGTAGGACAATTTTAAAGCCATGACCTTGTTGAAACTTTTTTAGAGTGAAAAATATGTCTTTATAAATAATAATTACTGTAGAGCTTAGAGATGAATTTTACATATATCACAAGAAAGCAGTAATGAAATTGACATTTCCCCTGCTTTATCAAAAGCATGTATGTCTTATTTTCACATACAAAGTGACTGAAACCAAGAAAGAATAAATGTGACCAAAAAAATTCATGCCATAGGAAGTTAGACAATATAAGTGAAGTATAATACTGTGCATCATATTCTGTAAGAAGTCTCATCAATTACAAACCAATCCCATAGTTCAGGGATTAAAATGCAGTCATTTCTAATCAGGTCATAAGAAGAAGCAGCTGGTACAGCTTTTTCCAGCTTTGGCAGATGCCAATGTGGCAAGAAACAGGATGGACTTTCACACTGCTTCCAATACATGTGTCCCAACTCTGTGTTCCCCTGCAGCGGCCCTGGGTATTCTCAAGGACTCATCTCTCCCTACTTCTCTGACTGAATGCTTTCTCTGGCCTGGGGGAGCTTGGTCATTTCTTATGAGGAATGAGGGTTGGAGAACGAAAGTCCAGGTTGCCCATCGGTAGAAAGTGTAATTCCAACAGGACCAGCTTTAAGAGGAGCCTCCAGGAGGATGGAGTCCCAATTCCCCCTGGTGGCAGTTTGCTCCTTATCACACCCTATGTTGACCCCTCTAGACGTCGCGTGCACTTCCTGGGATCAGCTCCCAAATAAGCCACCAGCACTGGAGTCCTTAGTTTCAGGATCTGCTCTTCAGGAAACTCAAACTGACACAACAGGCTCTGGAATCAGATAAATGCTAATCCCTATTTAATCACTGGGTCGTTGTCTGGCCTTGAGCAAGTTGCTTAATCTTCCTAACTTCAGTTTCCTTATCTGCAAAATATGGGTGATAGTAATTACGCCTACTGCACAGGACCACTGTGAAGACTGAAGATGTGAAACAACAGTTCAGAACTTGGCTAAGTGTGCTCAAAAATGAATGTTGGCCACTGGTAAATGTGGTAGTGAAGAGGGCACTGCAAAGAACATGAGGCACCAGTAACTCCCATTTGACTAAGAGAAAACTTCAAGCCCCAGAAATATTAAGTGCTGGCAAGAAAGATTATGGAAAAAGGGGAATATTTTTCACTACTGGGAGAAGCTGTTCTGTCTATTTTGACATGCACGTTGACAATAAACTTGAAAATATGTACGTGCTATGATCTCCAATCTGAGAATATGTCTTACAGACATTCTCACTCAGTGCTCTAAGAACCACACACAAGAATATTAATGATGGCACTGTTTAATATTGCAAAAAAATAGGAACAATTCAAATTCCTTCAGTCGGGGAATAGATAAATGAATGGTAGTATGTTTATACAATAGAGTACTATACAACAGCTAAAGTGAATGGATTATTTCTGTACTTATCAAAAGACATGTCAAAACTATAACACAAAATGAAACAAAGCAGGTTATAGAACATTATAACAATAGAAACTCTTTATGCAAACTTTTCAAAACATACAGCTCTACCTATAATTTATGGACCCCCAGTTTAGAAGCAAAAGCAAAAACATGGGTGTAGAGAATACACATGTCTTATTAAAATGCTTAGCACTGCAGGATAGATGATAGGGAACTGGGCCAACTAACCTGCTCAGTCACATTGGCCAAGTTGCTAAGCCTCTCACATCATAGGTTTCCTACTTACTGTCATAGTCTGCTAGGATTACCATAAAAACATACCACAAACTTAAATAACAGAAATGTATTTTCTCAAAGTCCTAGAGGCCTGAAATCTTCAGTCATGATGCCAGTAGAGGTGGTTCCTTCTGAACCTCTCTCCCAGACTGGAAGTGTTTGTCCCAGCATCTCACAAGGTCTTCTATGTCCTCATTTTGTCTTATTATGAGGACACTAGAGGAGATATCACGATGGTGGAAATAGAGAGGGAGCTTACTGCTCTAGTCTAGGGGAAGATAGTTAAAAAAAAAGTGGAGAGAGTATAATCTCAGGGGAGAATTAGGGAGAAAATGGCAGAAGAAACTCCATGCAAATTAAAGGGACAGTGTGGATCTACAAGGAGTCCAAGCCACTGGCAATAAAGCTCCCAGAAAATCCTGGCATGAGTATGGCTTGGAACACTATGTACCTGCCAACCTAGGAGAAAAAAAAAGGGGGACACATTTCTCCCTCCCCGACTGCCAAGTACTGGCATCCTGTTAACTAGCCATGAGAGGCAGGTGGCATTTTTGACATAGGTAACAGCTACACCCAGCAACCAGCTGGGCCGAGACCCCCAAATCTGGCTGGGGGAACTGACAGGGGCTGGGCACTCATGACTATAGGAGCCACTGTGGCTGCGTGGGAGGGTACAGGCATGGCTGGGTCTTTGGGTAGTCATTGTGGGCAGCTCCACACATTCAGGGCACCCTGATTCCCTAGCGAGGGTCATTGCTGCAGGATCTGTGCTCACGCTGAGGATGGCACAGATCCTTTGCGTGGTTCTTGTGGCAGTGTGAAGGAATATTATACCAAATGGGGCTAGCAAGCAGGCATTGGTCTCCTTGGAGAGGAGGTGCACTTGAGACTACACCAACAAAGCAGATTAACCCTCCCCTCTGATTAAAAAAAGAAGAGGTTTAAAAAAAAAAAAAAAAAAAAAAGAAGAGGTTTACCACTCCCAATGTGGGTTTCACCTTGGACACTCTCCTCATCCTGGAGCACTAAACAGAGCTCCCTGGCCACACCCCGCTCTGTGAAAGAGCTGACACTCTACTAATCCCCAGAAGCATAGTCAAAAGATAAAAGCCATCACTGGGAGAAAAAAAAAAAAAAAAAGCCAAGTATCTCCACAAACGCCCCAAAAATAAATGCAGCAACTCAAGAAACAAGAATAAAGAGTAAAGAAGACAACATGACGCCTCCAAAGGAACACAACAACACTTCAATAATAGAATGTGGGGCTGGTGTTGTGGCGTAGCGGGTAAAGCTGCTTCCTGCAGTGCTGGCATCCCATATGGGTACCAGTTCAAGTCCTGGCTGCTCCATTTCCCATCCAGCTCTCTGCTATGGTCTAGAAAGGCAGTAGAAGATGGCCCAAGTCCTTGGGCCCCTGCACCCATGGGGGAGACCCAGAGAGGCTTCTGGTTCCTGCCTTCGGCTCAGCACAGTCCTTGACTGTTGCGGCCATCTGGGGAGTGAACCAGTGGATGAAAGACCTCTATCTCTCTGCCTCTGCCTCTCTGTAACTCTGCCTTTCAGATAAATAAATAAATCTTTAAAAAAAAATTAGAATGTGAAAATGAAGAGACTGAAGAAATCCCAGAAACTGATTTAAAAAAAATTGATATGATTACTTAAAAGTAATTAGAAGCAAATAGACAAATTAAAGAAATCCATACATGACATGTATGAACATTTTTCGCCATGAAATTGAGACTTTAAAGAGAAATCAAAACAAAATATTGAAAATAAAGAGTTCAATAGATTAAATTAAAAAGTGGTGGAGAGCCTTAACTTGCCTCACTTGGTGAGGCAGAAGAAAGAATATCCAAGTTAAAAGACAAATCTCAGGCCAGCACTGTGGTGCAGCAGGTTAAAGCCTTGGCCTGAAGCGCCGGCATCCCATATGGGCTCCAGTTTGAGTCCCGGCTGCTCCTCTTCCAATCCAGCTCTCTGCTATGGCCTGAGATAACAACAGAAGATGGCCCAAGTCCTTGGGCCCCTGCACCCACATAGGAGACCCGGAAGAAGCTTCTGGCTCCTGGCTTTGGATCGGCACAGCTCCAGCAGTTGCAGTCACTGTGGGAGTGAATCAGTGGATGGAAGACCTCTCTCTCTATCTCTACCTCTCTCTGTAACTCTGACTTTCAAATAAATAAAATAAATCTTTAAAAAAAAAAAAAAAGACAAATCTCTGGGAATTTTACTGTCAGACCAAACACAAGAAGAATAAATTAGAAAACTAAAATATAGTGTCAGAGATTTATGGGATACTCTCAAACAACCCAACATACGGGTCTTAGGAGTTCCTGAAGATTTGGAAAGACAGAATGGATTAGAAAGCCTTTTTGGTGAAATAATTACAAAAAACTTCCCTAATTTGGAGAAAAAAAGGGAAGTCCAAGTACAGGAAACACACTGAACTCCTAACAGACATGATAAGAAAAGATCTTCACCATGACATTTTTGTAGTCAAACTCTCCATAGTAAAACATAAAGAAAAAATTCTAAAATGTGCACGAGAGAAACAGCAGATTACTTTCAGAGGATCTCCAATTAGACTCATAGCTGACTTCTTATCAGAAACCCTACAGGCTAGGAGAGAATGGTGAGATATATTCCAAGTCTTAAGAGTAAAAAACCGTCAACCCAGAATACTGTACCCTGCAAAGCTCTCATTTATGAATGAAGGTGAAATAAAGAACTTCAATAACAAGCAGAAATTGAAAGAATTTGTCACTACTCATCCAGCCTTACAAAAGATGCTTAAGGATGTGGTACACACAGAAACATGGTCATCACTATGAAACAAGGTGAAGCCAGAAAATCTCCCAGTAAAAGTGCAAAAGAAATCCAAAGAAAACAATAGAAACGTTTATGGAAAAATGGCAAGGAAATTGAACTTACTCTGGTTTTTCTTCTATAGTTCCTTAGACTTCAGAATATCCTGTTAATGGAAATCTAGCCACATATTAAGGCAATCTGGTTTTGAATCTTTTAAAAGAAGACATTGATTATATTGGACCATCTCTTTTTTCCTTCTCTTATTACATACTGTTTGTGTGACTACAGTGTTAAGTCTTAGTTCTTGTGTCTTTGGGCAGAAGAGTGTATCAGTTATTTTAAATGAATTTTTCCATCTTTGAAACTCAGTTCGTAAGTGTGTTGTTGCCATAAAAGAAAATACTTGCACTTGCATGACTTGAATGCTTGAAAACTGAAATTGATAGGGTACATTATGTAATGAATTAGGTTTTTTATTTCTGGATAAAATTAGAAATGAAATAAAGATTTGAACTATTTAAAGGATGAAAATAATGATAGGGCTTATAAGTACTGGGAACCCTTCTGTGTTTGAGGCACCCAACATTCAAGTGTCCACTAGATCTTTCTCCTGAAATCCTGCTCTTCTTTTCTGAGCTTCATGCACTTCCTCTTATTATGGCTGTTGTACAGCAGAGTTAAAGTGTCATTCCATCTGTGCTCACTATGAACCCCATAGCTTTAGTCAGGAAAAAAAGTCTCAAAAACACTCTTAGTGTCATTTCTTCTTGGTTAATATTTTATCCACTAATGGTATTTAAGATACCTTAAATCATTTTAATAAGATGTTTATAAAAATTTAAAACATATATATATATATATATTGTATTTGAACTAGTTTAGTGAAGAAAAAGTAACTAGCTTATTGAGACTGTAGATGTTCTATTACTTAAATTTCAAAAAATTTCACTATAGAAACTTTCAGGGATAGGTTGAGACCCGACAGTATCCATTAAGCTAGCTCCTGTGATGTGGAAAGGGATCCAGGAAGCAGTGGAGGACATGTGAGGACATTTACTTGCCAAGGTTGTAATTGTGGTGTGCTTCTACTTAAACACAGGTAGTGACATTTTGTTGCCCAATAATCTGGAATAGTGTCCTGCATTTATCTGTACTAAAATAACTATAAATTAATGAAATCTACAAAGAAGAAACTTTATGACTGTGCTGTATCTGGGTGCCTTTGTACAGCCAGGTAATATTTCCATGATATGAAGTATTTGGATTTTAAAACTTAATATTATAAAGAAGAAGACATGGCATTATACCATGTGCTTAAAAGATAACTTGCTTATTGAGTTTCAGAAGAAAAAAATATGAAATGAGTAATCATCATTGCATTAGCTGTAATGTTAAATTGGCAAGTTGTAACATAAAGCTTAAATCTGTTTCTCAAATGTGAACCATAGTAGTTAATGCTGCTTTGTATATACTTTAAGTGCTACAAATAGTCTCAGCACTGAAATGTATTGATACCTCTCAAATGAATGCAACCTTTAGTATAGGTGTTTTGACAGGAGTGTCTGTGAATTTGTTAATCTGTTTGGTAATGAAGATACTTCCTGTTCTTTTTTTGTTGTTCCATATTTTCATGTTTAAATTTGAATTTTTACATTTTTACTACTGTTAATTTAAATAGAATTTGTTCAATGGTTAAAATGGGGTTGTCAGTAAAGAAACTTAAAACAGCCTCATTCATGTAATTGCTTAAGTAAAAACTACATTTTGTGTTCTATGTTCATATACTTTTAATGATTTGTATTTCTGTTTAAATATAAGCGATAATGCTTAAAAAACAAAAATTAAACCAACTATCAAAACACCAAAAAAAAAAATCCACATGTTTTAGATATTCTAGAAAAATCAATAAAATTTGAAATAAAAAAAAAAGACACTAATGCTATTGGATTAGGGCCATTTCTAATTGCCTCATCTTAATTTAATTACCTCTTTCAAGATTCTATGCAGTCACCTTCTGAGGATCTGGGGGTTAGGACTTCCACACCAACTTGAGGGAAGGGGATGATGATTCAAGCCCACCATATTTACCAAATAGAAAGAATAATGCCTATTATGTAAGTAATTAGTAAGGGCCAATGAAAACGAGGCACAGTAAGTTCCCAGACAATATTCCTAAGTAGTTGAAACCACCTTGATCAGATAGACGGCAGTTTCTGCTATGAAGCTCTGCAGTAAACAAACATGGAAGAGCCTCACCACACTATAGTGAAGCCACAGACAAAGTTCAGTTCCTTCTGCCAAGGTGTTTTCTAGCCAGGCAAGTCGCCTACCTGGACATTCAGACTATAATTATATATCTAATTGTGGGGTGGCTGGTTTTTGTTTGTTTATGTTTAGGTACAGCCTCCCTCAAAAGGCTTCTGAGTCAGTTCTTAAAACACATGGTGGCAATGTGAGGCCGCGTCCTGCCACCCAAGTTGGGCATGGGGAAAGCCTGGGGGGAACTGGGGCCATGGCACTATTCATTCCCGCCTGCTGCATCTCTGACTATGCTGACGTGGTTCCGGTGTTCTGCCAGCTTAAGCTAAGCACCCCACAAAGCAGATCAATTCACTGGAGAAGGTTGTTGAAATTAAAATATATGTAGGGCTGGCACCGTGGCTCACTTGGTTAATCCTCTGCCTGCTGCGCTGGCATCCCATATGGGTGCCAGATTCTGTCCCGGTTGCTCCTATCCACTCCAGCTCTCTGCTGTGGCCCGGGAAGGCAGTAGAGGATGGCCCAAGTGCTTGGGTGCCTACACCCACATGGGAGACCAGGAGGGGGCACCTGGCTTCTGGCTTCAGATCCGCATAGCTCTGTCCGTAGCAGCCATTTTGGGGGGTGAACCAACAGAAGGAAAACCTTTCTATCTCTCTCTCTGTCTAATTCTGTCAAATAAATAAAAAAAAGAAATTAAAATATATGTACATATTAATTGATTTATTACTTCTCCCTCTTCCAAAATGGCTCAAAGTCTCATACCAAAGGTGCAAGGCATTGCCAAATGTCTGGTCTGCTAAGCCGCAGGAAACCACATCATAATGGGCACCAAGGAGGATTCAGCTCTGGCTCCCTCACACGTCTGTCATTTGCCTGACTATGACCCTCATCAAAGAAGGCATCGAACAACAATTTAGGGAAATGCCTGCACTTCTCACTCTGGTTTCCTCCCGCTGATGCCAGAGACCTGTCCGTTGCATTCCTTCTCATTCATTCAAACTTCATGATCCCCTTAAGAAGCACAACCCATCAAGGCCCTTTGAAATGGGGAACAACTTCAGTCTCTGGAGTCAAACACTGAGGCAAGCACACGCTCCCCATACCTGCACACGATTCTGACTGTGGTAACTGGAGTGCCCTTTTCCCGTGGCTCGTTTTCCTGATCCTCCTGTGGTGAAGCTTTCCTCTCCAAATTGCATCCTTGTGTGAGTGCCACAGAGATACCTACACTTCCCTTGGAGGTTTCTTTCTGACTTCCAAACAAAGGTAGGAGTATGGTGGGGCCAGGGGTCCCTGCAGCACTGTAGCTGCAGGGTCAAGCTCCCCCTACCTACTCTGCTCTATGACCCAACCAGCACTTATGATGCATTGTCCCATCACATTCAGCGTTTACAGTACAAAAGCTATTTAGCCAGTGCCTGCAACCCTTCAGCCTGCAATGCCTTGACAGCAGAGGTTATAGGAAAAAAGAGAGAGAGAGGGAGCAGGGGAGAGAGAGAGAGAGAAAGAGAGAACAATGTGCAATCGGCACTGCATTAGAGATGGAAAAAGTACTTAAAGCCTGCAACATTCATCAAGACTGAATACATAAATGCCACATTTTGAATAAGCGAAGCAAAAGACAATGACAAAGGAAAGGCGCATTGCTTCAGGAATCTCTATCATTTTCATTTGCTGCTGTCAGGAACCTGTTTTTTGCCTCTCACTCTATCAGCCATTATAGCATTAATGAAGTAACCTCACATAGTTATTGACTGGCTTGTCAGAGGCCCTGCCTGATCCTTTAATAGAAACCATTGGTCTTCAGTTAAAAATGGGGTGAGCTGGGAGGTGCTGTGGGCATGTGCTGAATTTCAAGTGCACTCCTGAGGTTATCAAAAGCCATGAAATGCAAATTATTATATTTTTTAAACACACAGATTTCATGCGACTGAGCATATAAAATTGACTAATATTGTACTTTATGCATGCCTTATAATGTTTTCAAATATGCTCTGCATATGTTCTTCTCCCAGAAAGTTGTGGGTGGTATTTGAATAAGAAGAGGTGGGCCTAGTTTTATTCTGTTGCTCGAGTGTTCTCGTGTTTGTGGTAAGCTGGCACTTCTATCTAATGTAGAGCCATGTTGGTGCACTGTCTGCTCAAACCACTAATCCTTTGTCTGAATGTCCATTTCAGATCAAAATCAATTTTCTTTCCTGATTTTCTTCCCCCAACTAAAAGCATCCAATTCTTCACATCAGAATATCATTTACTAGCAACTGGGGACTGGCAGTAAGTCTAAGGAATAAATTCTTGTCCAAGACACCAACAAATCGGAAAAATAATCCTTGATGTACAGTTTTTTTTTTTAATTCCAACACCACAATACCACAGAGTAGATCTATTCTCACATATGCACAAGACATAAAATGATAAAAAAAAAAAAAATGAAAAGCCAAGGACCAAAACCTTAGAAAGTTGGTTACATTTTAAGTCCAGAATAACAAAGATAATGATGCAGAGTCAAGCTTGAAGGGGTCTTCAGAGAGACACTGATAAGAACGCATAGCTAGCTTTGTTCTTTTGGGCACATTGTGTGCTGGCTTCATATTGGTATTTAGTTGGATCGTTCTTGCATCACGCGGCTTTGACCTTTTCTATGCTTCTCTAGGGAAGAAACACGGAAGCTAGGCTTGCTGATTTGCATGGTGACTCCAAAACTGGCTCCCTCTGATGGTGAATTATGTGCATTTCTCATCTTCAGTTGCATCCAAAATGAAGAACAAGAAGTTTAAAACTTTATTCTTCTATACCTTACATGTTTTACTCCCAGATATGTTGTTGCTTCTCTTTACCATCAGCACTACCTCAACTCAACTGCTTCCTCACATGGACAATCTGTAGACCCACCAAAACACACTGCATTTTCTGATTTAGGAACGAAATTAAAGACCTAGGACTTAGCCACTATATAAATATTGATGACTCAATTTCCAAAGGGTCCACATAGTTTAGAGAAGTATTGACTAGCTCCCATCTTAAGTCTATGACATTCAAGCAACTATTTCATTAACCTGAAGTAAAAATCAACATGAATTTCCTTCTGAGCCTTTTGCTGTCTTTTAGATTGGACCCAAATTCCTCAAGAAAAATATATTTCTTTCAGTTTCTTTTCCCATTTCTAAAAAGCTCACAAGACACCAGATTGTAAGGATACGAACTTCTCTTAATTTCTGGTATTAATGACAGCCATTCATGATTTCCATTGAAAAGATATTCAGCAGGAGGTACATAGTATAGTATAGGCGTGAGTATCACAAAGTTTTTCAATGTTTAGGTTCACATCAAAAAGAGAAAAATATCACTAACTTTTATCTACTTTGAAAATTCTATCACTTCTGTTAGATATAAACAAACATACAATTCCATATATTCATTTACCTTTAAAATTTGAATACATTGTCATACCATTTTAATTCATTGTTAGCAATGATGAAAATACAGACCTAAATTAGAATAATGACTTGATCAAGATCACATAATAAATTACTGAAATTCATACATTCATTTATTCAACACACATTTGAACATATCCTATGTGTGGTAGAGTAAGCCCTGGAACTATACAAGGTGTGTATATAGTCATGTATCGTTTAACAATAAGGATGTATTCTGAGAAATGCAACCTTGTATGATTTCATTGATGAATGAACATCACAGGGTACACTTACATAAACTAAGATTACTATAATGTCACTAGGCAATATCATGTTATAGAACCAACTTAATATGTGTCACTGTTGATGAAAATGTTGTAATACAGCTCATGGAGGTACTTGACTCCTAATCTTCTATAACTTACAATATAGCAAGCACAAAATCTGCCTAACAATTAGTGATATGTGCACTTGTAGATGTACAGATTTACCAGTGACCTGCAGTGAGAGTAGCAGAAAAGGCTTCCAGAATAATGGTCATTTGAGACTTGAAAGAAAGGATGGATTTTAGCATATGAAGATGACAGGTTGGAAAGGAGCACTTCATATTAAATATTCAGCCAAGGAGATGTCATAAGTGAAAGCTTAGAGGTAAGATGGTATGTTTCTAGAAGCAAAATCAGATCATGCAAACTTAAGAGGGCTACGAAGTGGGAGACTCCAAAAGGCAGCAGAGGTCCTGTCTGGAAGGGCTTGTGGATCAAGGTAATAATTTTGAACTTCCTCCTTGAGGCACTGAACTCGTTGAGGGCACTGCTCAGGGGAGTGAACTAAAAACATTTATAAAGTGTAAGATCAACCTGGCTGACACGGAAAAGGGTAAAAGGCAAGGCTGGAGAAAGGGAAAGAGAGAGGTAAAGATAAGGATGGTATCAGTAAAGAGGGTTGAAGAGAAATTTTGGAGTAGAAGTGACTGACCCTTGTGATGGGAGGGGATTGAGAAAGGAGTGGAAGGAGTTGGAAGATGTAGAGGATACTATATGCTTTCCACATTTCTGGTCGGGCCTACTGGACACTTGGTCATTCCATAACAGGCAACAGATGGAAATCACATTTGGGTGAAGAAAGTGATGAGTGCCATTTATATAGGTTAAGCAATTAACAGTCTTTTTGGTCACCAAGTAAAGGAGCATGGCACGATATCAAAGCCAGAATGGAATCTACACCTGCAAACCCCTAGTCCAGTGTTCTTTTTCTGTAATTGAATGAATAATGATGCCTTCTTGCCCAAAGTGCTGAATGTTCACAACAATGTTCTAGAAACCAACTACTAAAGAATGTTTGAGACACAATAGAAGGTTTCTTTGGAACACGAACCCAGACTTTTCAGTTTTCACTCGGCTTTATAAGTCTTAAAATCATGGTACAACCTTAACCTAGTATATTACTAGTTATAGAAGGAAAGAGAGAAACAGCTTACTCATAATGCATTTGCCACTTCACAGCTCACAAAGCACTTCCCCAAATGCAAGTCACCGTATTTAACCTCCCAAAGGAAATGTCTTTTGTGGTGTTTCCCCTCACTGCTAAGTCATGGACTGTCATGACCTACAGTGGAATGTCCTTGTCAACCATAGGATGTTGCCTGAGCCATGCTCAGCCAGCTGCCCCCTAGGAATCTGCTCTAAATACACTCATCTGTAAATAAGGGAATTGAATTAGAATATCCTCAAGGTCCTGTCCAGGTGTAAGCTTCTGTAATTCCAAGCTTGCAGGCCACAGTATGGAATGTTATTTTTTTTTCCTTCTTTAATACTTGAGATGACATTTTAGTTTACATTATAGTCAAGGGCTTAATGCTTCACTACAAAAAAAAGAGTTCAACAAATAAGGACTAAAGGAGCCAGCACTGTGGCGTAGTGGTTAAGGCCGCCGCCTGCAGTTCCAGATGCTCCTCTTCTGATCCAGCTCTTTACGATGGCCTGGGAAAGCAGTGAAAGATGGCCCAAGTCCTTGGGTCCCTGCACCTGCATGAGAGACCTGGAAGAAGCTCCTGGCTCCAGATAGATGTAGCTCTGACCATTTCGGTCATCTGGGGAGTGAACCAGCAGATGGAAGACCTCTCTCTCTCTGTCTCTCTCTGCCTCTCCTCTCTCTGTGTAACTCTGACTTTGCAATAAATAAATAAATCTTAAAAAAGAAGGTAAAAAAAGGTCATTATTTGTAAATTAGAAATGTATATAATAAAAAGGAAAAAAAGGTTGTTTTAGAAAACTCTGAGAAGAGAATAAGAGCTGGAGGGAAGAATCTTTGTGGAGAAAGAATTGCAGGATGGTGAGGATGGTGATGTCGCAAAGTCAAAAGAATGAGGAAAGGTAACTGAGGGAATTGGTACATTAAATGTGGTGCTGCCTGAGTCCACTCAATAAATGCTCCCGTTTGCCCCAAGTCAACACGCAGGAGCAGGATCCTAGGCCGTTGTGTGTTCTGCCTCCTGACACTTTCACCAAAGTGAAAAGACGTAGAGGGAATGACTGCATGTTTTCTTCTTCTAAGCATTAAGAAGGAGGACTCTTCTTTTTCTTATTTTCCTTTATAACAAACTATAACTAAGAGCAGAGAAACAAAGACCATATGAAAGGCAGAGGGAGGGGAAAAAGTGTAAGCTATTTTACTAAAGTATAGGTAGTGACATAATTTTTTAAAAACAAACACACACTCACATTGGCAAACCCATCAAGCATGCATATTATTTCTATGTACATATGCATATTCTACAAATGCGTGTGCACATACACTCTCATGCATTCCTCCACAACCACACATACATACACAACTGTGGACAAATGTACTGGTACCGACACATGTTCTCTTTGCGGCCACCCCGCTCCCTCCAGTGGACCAGCCAGCAGAAAGACCCTGAGGTCTGATCTAAGGAACAGTGATACAAGCTCCCTGAGGCATGGTCTCCCAAGCTGCACGCCTCTCTTGCTTCTGCATGTGCTGTCAGCACGCTGCACAGCCTCCCCTTCTCAGAGGCACTGCTGCCCACAGCTCTTTTTTTTCACAGGAGCAGAGGAATGAGTGGCCCATAGAGTGTTCCTCTGGGACCCATCATTTCTGCTTTTTTAAAATATGTTTAGTGAGAGGGCTCATCGTTTGTGGAAAGGAGTAAAAAATCATAGGCACATTTAGATTTCCCATACTAATTAATGCTTATCCCAGGGAAGCATCTGGGTTTTCAATCAAACCTCTGAAGTTTGCCTCCTGGATTAAACAACTCCCCTTCTCACTGACCTAGCCCTCCTTTTGTTTCCTTATGTAGATCTGACCTTTATTTCACAAAGGTGTTGGCACCGAGAAGACATCATCAAAACTTTTGTCTCCTGCTAAAGGGTTGAGATCAAGGCAGTGCTGCTACAAGTCCCAGTTCTGGCCCTTGCACACACATTTCTGGCTGCACTGAGATACTGATGTTTATGAATGGTATCTCAGGTGAACCTCAGAGAATAGTCTATCCAAAAATACCCTCGGCCAAAGAATCTCTGGAAGCTAAAGAGAAAAGTAAATCAAATCCTTCATGGTATCCTGAGACCTGAGAGTCAGAAAGTCTCAAGCTTCTGTTTCATACAATCTTTGGCAAACTTTTTAGCATGCTAATGGGCTAGCTTTTCTTTTCTTTCTTTTCTTTTTTAAGGATTCAGGAGAGACAAAATAATTAGCATTCAGTCAGCTCAGTAGGGCATCCACCTATACTTTTAGAAGGGGGTCAAGTGCATGAAGCTGTCCTGCCAGAAACATACACACACACATACACACACACAGAGGGGATATAGTCTGGAATATCCAAATATGTCAAGACTTTGAATACCTATGCTGGGCTATTTGAAACTCCAACAGACACAATACTATGGGGAAATTCCTGAATCAGCTTCAAGATTTATCGTCATTGTGCTCAATGCACCAGGTTAAAATAGAATACCTCAGAGAGGCCTCAGCAGGTCAGGAGACCCAATTCACACTACAAGTGTTTCATAGCATATTACAAAGTTGTGGACTGAGCTCTTAATCCACAAAATTATTAAATCCTAGCTTTGTACCAATATGCATATAAAAACATTCTGCCAAACAAATCTGTTCTACATTGCCCTCAAAATACTGCTGCAACACAGAAAGGGGTAGGAATCTGAAACATGCTACAGCTCACAGGGGTACAGTTTATCAGGAGGTGGAAGAGAGTTTGTGTAAAGCAAAAAAGGGAACCATTGTGTTGGATTGATTTAAGACTAAATGTATGCTGTCAAAAACATAGACTTTTCACCTGCCAGGCATTCATTTTTATGAATGTATGATATGGGTACTGATTAGTGAAAATGCTCTTTTCTAGGTGAATTATAATATAACCCTTTGCTTCCTTGCTGTTCATCCGAGAGGTCCCCTTTTGTGCCACTCACTTGTATACAGTTGCAGTTCCTAGGGAAAAGGTTAAGACCCACATTCACTGCAAAGTAGAATTGATCTTTCAAAACCATCAAGTGGGCTTACAGAGAAAAGAGGAAGACAATGCCCAGCAAAAACAAAGAAACTTCTGCACTATGTGGATGTTGTCAGTACATAAGGCACCAAATTCCATTTTCATATAACAAACACGAGAACTGACTCTCTCAACACCAGCGCTGACATTTCTCTGAAATTCTTATGACTTTGTCATCAACCCATATATTTTCAAAACAAATTGTATTGTGTTTGTTTGCTTTAAAACAAGATGCCATTGTCCTGGATGAAAATGCGACTTTCTAGCAAAAATGTCACCATGAAACCAGAAGGAAGAGAAAAACAAACTCAAAGGAAATCTAAAATAGAGTCTGAGCAGCCTTTGCTGGGAGCCTGAGTATTAGTGATTAAAAGTGATTTCAAAAACTACAGCAAATATATTGAAAGTCCTCTCATTAAAATACTGTGTGAAAAATGATAGGAGGTTTAAAGGCAGTTTGTTTTTATGACACTTTTTTTAACTTGCAGAAATTAGTGATGATAACAACAAAATCAAGGGCTATTGACATCTCAAAGCTGAAAAGCCTAAGCTGACATCCTTTTGCAACTTTGCTTTCCTTGGTTACATGCAGAGTAAAAATAAAATATATCCAGCAGTTGAGAATGGGCAGAGTACTCTCTGAAAATTGTGGTATAGATTATTTACCAAATGAATTGTTTCTCTTTGTTAAGATGGGGAGCAGGAGAACACAGAAAAAAGCAATGCAGATACAATCGAAAACCACCAGACAACCCCAGCTCCGAATCCTCCGCTTGATTTCAAGGGGCTATGGCGGGGCTGCCGTTTTGGCGATATCCCTGTGTCTGCTTGGACAGAATCAATGACTCATGTCAAAAGACTGCCCTTCCACTCCTTCCAGAAAGTCAGAGTTGAGAAGTGATCAAATTAAGATAAGGCCACATGATCTGTTTTATCTTTCTTTTAAAAAAATACATCGAAAATTTAAAAAATGAAAACTCAGGTCATAGAACCTCACTCATTTACCTAACGATGAATCGAAAATTGTGGTCGGCAAGTACATAACAACTTTCACTGCCTATTTTTCAGCCCTGAACAAGACGTCACAGAATTCAGCTCCTAAAGAGAAGTTTCTGAGAGGAAATGGGAAAAGGGAAGGACAGAGTTGCTGGCAAACACAAGTTCTGGACCAGACTTCTTTTAGGGGCATCAATGAACCCAGTACTGATATTCCACTCAACATTCCTCATCTTTTTCTGAAAGATGAGCTATGGCCCCATCCAGCTGGAACAGCCTAATTTGTATGAGTCATAACAACTGTAACAGACTTAATTAAACTTGCCTGTCAAATTTTATTTTAGTTGTCTTCATAACTAATTTCTGAACAGTCAGTGATCAAACTATCTGCAATGCTGGCTGGAGTCGCCACTATTTACAGTCACAATGTAGATGTCACTGGCTGCCCACTCCCACATCTTGCTCCTAAAGCTTCAGTGCGTGCAGGGGAATGAGACCCAGTTTGCTGCATGCCCCTCTTTCTGCAGTGATGAGAGCCCTGCTGCTCTTTGTTTAGACATCAATGCTTGGAAGTCAAGGAGGATAGGAGCTGGGGAAAGAGGCCACCAAAATAGGCAGTGCTGACATGTAAAATAAGTCCAGGAGTTTAAAGAAATCAGAGAAAATAAAAATATTGGGAAAGAATTCTGGAAAACCAGGAAGGGGCTCCACAGGTGAAAGGAATGAATTACAAAAACAGAAAACGTTGAGAATAAAATGTACGCATTGGGGTAAGAGGAAAAAGACACAAGTCTCCAAAAACAATAAACACACAGGGCTGGGGATGAGCTCTCAAAAGCAATCATTACCACGAATTTACCTAATGCACAGCCTCTCAGTTACCCATTCCCCACAGCCGGTGCTTCCCTGCCACCGACAGAAAGAGGGGTAAAGGAGGTTCCATTCAAGTAGAGGATTATTAAGCAGCCGTTTGAATCCAGGGGCCTATAAAGCAATTCTAAGTCATATTTTTGCTTTTTTTAATTAAAAAAGCTTTAACTCTCCCCTCATCACTTGCGAGCTGAATTGGTTTGATCCAGAGAGGCAGTTATGCATAAGAGCAACCACTCTCTATTGAATTAGGGGATCTCTCATGCAACACGTCTCACCAATTACAAGGTAGGGATGCAATTCTATGATTTATCATACATTATACTGTTAAGTAATATAACATTATAGATACAATTTGTACCTATCTCTCTGCAGATTAGAGAGGTGGCACATGAAGAGAGGATCATTAAACACAGAGCAAGGGCAAGGGCCGAGCTCTCCTCTTTAACAAGCTGTTCCAAGTACCACCTCTCTAATCCATGGAGAGAAAAGAATAAATTGCTACAGTAGCTTATTCTAAATCGTGCTCTTTGGGGTTGGGGTTTTATTAAAACAAAAAGATACAGGAAAAAACCATTTCTATGTGGGCCATAGCTCTGCTGATTTCGGCACCTGATCACGGGGTGAGAAAACAACTTTGGATTTATTGGGATGATTCTCTCATCCTAAGGTGCTGAGACTCTTCACACATGCATGAATATGGATGTGTGTATAGGTGTACGTCACAGTGGAGGATGCAAATCCATATCCCATACACACAGAATGCAAATTGGCATTCTGATTTAAATGAGGCCAAATGACTGGAATTTGACTCCTGGATGATATCATACATGAATTACATGAGACCAATGCTGTGCACTAAATATATAATGCAAGCCACATACAGAATTTTATGTAGTGGCTACATTTTTTAAAACTAAAAAGAAACAGGTGAAATTGTTTTAATATTGTAGAATACCACCAAATACAAGAAAAATATTATCTTTCCAAATGTAAGCCATATAAAATATTAATGAGATATATTATTTCTTCATACAGAGTCTTTGAAAGTTGGTTTGCGTTTTATAATTATAGCACATCTCAGTTCAAGCTACCCAAATCTCAAGAGCTCAAAAGCCACACTCAGCAATGGCTACCATATTGGATAGAACAGCAGTAGTATTATGTGTGTCTTCTGAAACTATCATCTTCATTTTGATTTTTGTGTTTCCTTTTGGGATAGAGTGAACTTTTCAGCTGCTTTACTAAAATTCAAGAAATCCTCATCACCAGAAAACAGATGCAGTGATATTTCACCACTCCAAATATACTCCTTTCAATTTTCCAAATATTCAGGTTCCTGTTGCTGAAAAAGTGAGCTCTTTGACCTCACCAGCTCTATGATTCCTTTCTGTCGTGAATATATGTGGACATACATGTCAATCCACAACCCAGACTACTCTTATTAGAATATCCTGTTTATAATATTCTTTCCTTTATAATGCTTCTGTACTATCACTTCCAGCTTTATTAAACTCAACTAGACTCTATGGTGCTCTGACTGCACTCCTTTATAACAGGAAAATTGTCTCATCCACTTGAATGGCAGTATAATGGAGTAGGCAAAGACAGAAGGACACTGTTAGGCTGCCTCCTAAGCTCTAGCTTATCATAAGACAAGTCATTGATTTCCATTGGCAATCTCATTGTAATTTCAGACTGCACTTAAATTCATTCTTTGTTCCTCTCTGAGATAAACAATGGACCAAAGAGTAGGAATGGGCTGGAAAGAAAATATAGCAGTTACACTCAGAAATAATGGGGTAACTTGACTTGTCTGATATCTGAGGAAGCATAGGTTAGTTGAGCCCCACACAACACCTAAACTAACTGCTCCCAAATTAGTATTTGTCTTTGGACCTTGGAAAAAGCGATTCAACTGTGACTGAGGTTAGAGAGTCAGTCAAGGGAGGGATGAATGACAAGGTATCTGGGGGAGGAGAGAGAAGGCAGCAGTTCCTTTTTTTTCCCCTATCATCCTGATCCTTCCACTCACTGAGACATATACCTTTCATCCACAGGTGACTGTATATTATTGGAAAGACCATGAATTTTGCTGTCAGATTTATTTAAAACCGTTGACTCTATCACTCACTGACCATGTGATGTTGGGCAAGTTTCTTGGCTTCAGTAAACCTCAGTTTTCTCTGCAATGAAGGCTCACCAAAGTGTTTGCCCTGCTGCAGTGCCCTGAAATAGTGTATCCTGCTGATCCCCCAACATTCAGCCATATTTGGTCCAGGCAACAGCATGGCTCAGTGTTTGCTCAGGAATCAGGAATACGGTCACAAAGAATGAGAGGTGAGGTTCTTATTTCTGTTCTTTCCCTTTGAAAAACAATTGTTGGATCCCATTTTGGGGATCTATCCCACATACTTCAGCCAATCAGCCACTCAAAAGCTGTTCATGAATACATGAGTATGTCCAGAATTCTGGCTAAGAAATACTTTGGGGGCAGGGTCACTGCAGATGGGGGCAGTACTTTCATGAACTCTTACAACAATTTCCTCCTCTGTGGTTCCAAAATCATTTGTTATAATTTGAAATTGTACAAAGATGTGTTGCTCATTAGACTATAACTAGATGTCAGGACCATTGTCATTCTCATCCTATTTCCTAGTACTGAGATATATCTTTTCTATAGCTCTTGTATGCTGATATGACACACAAAGGGGCTTCAAAAAGTTCATAAGAAATTCACATTATCATTCAATTTCAGTTTTTGTGAACTTTTTGAAGTCCCCTTGCATAAAGAAATGTATATATATATATGTGTGTGTGTGTGTGTGTAGTTTTATCAATAAACATTTATAGAACACCTAACATATATATGTAGATATATAGAACACCAAATTATATGATATAAATTTATATGTAGTTATCATATAATAAGCATTTATGAAATGCCCATATATATGCATATACATATGCTTAAGTATATATACTTGTATATGTAATTATAATCCATTTTTATTTAATAGAACCATTGACTATTCAAAGCATTTTTCCATATCATTTTGTCTAAACTTCATAGCAATCCTGTGAAATCATCTCAACAGTGCTATCCCAATTTTAGGTTCCTAGCATTAAGATTTTCTAGTTCCACATTGAAACTCACAGCTGTCCCTTAGACTAACATCTCCTATTTGCTCAGTTACTGGATTCTCTGTTGGTTCATTGAAATTTTCAATGGCCCATGGGGACAATCCCCATGCCCTGTTGCCAACATTTCTTATCATGGTTAATTTTTTATTTTATTTTCTGGTGTTCAAAGATCTTTTCATACATAAAATGATGTTGTAGAATAAAAGAGGCCTTCTGAAATGTCTTAGAAAACTCAGATGTAGGCAAACATCTTGTATGCATGCCTTATCTGGAAGAAAAAAAAAGAAATGAAAGAAAGAAAAACAAAGTTGTTAGGGATCAGTGAAATAAAACTGTCAGAAACTGTGAAAATGTGTTGCATAGTCCCTTTCTCTAGTGTTCTACTTTTTGTGGGGAAAACAAGGTGAAGACAGGAATGGATTACTGGATAATAAAGGAATGAAGTAGTGCAGATGAAAGGACTTGGATGAAGGCTAGACCAATAAGGGCTGTGACATCACAGGAATCAAAGCATTTGAGCAAAATTCTAATCTTGCACTCACCTTGGACACATGAAAGACCTGATCTGACAAATGGCAAGGAAAAGTTCACGTGTCTGGGCAACAAGAGATTATTGCCCATGTCTGGCACTGACATGGTGCTTAGCTTCCCTTAAACTTAGTTTTTGTATGGTGCTTAGCTTCCCTTAAACTTAGTTTCTTCTCCATAAGAAAAGTAAAGATTAAACTAATAGATCCTAAAGACTTCTTACAGCTCTAACACCCCTTGTCATAATGAAGATGATATCAAATCTATCTTTCTGGCATTGAGTATTACCGAAGTAATTCTCAATCCTTATAACAAGGCTGCACCTAGGAGATAACTGAGATTGGAGCAGCCTGACCTTCTGAAGGTCTTGAAGTCTGCCAAGTGTAAAACTTGGGATTTGAACCCATCTCTCTCTCTTTATTCCATCAATTGCCTCTCAGCAGTCTACAATGTTACGAGACCTTTATCCAAACCCAAGTTCATAAAGAAAGGAAGAGCTACTCTAACTGTATGATGTTCTCAGTCCTTCATTCACTACCACAAGAGTAACAGAAATGCTGTGGAGCCACAAACAAAGACCCTTGTGACAAAGACCCTTGTGAACCAGAGAACACTCCAATTTTCATCTCCCCAGTATGAAATGAAGTCTTCTTACTGTGGGATTTTTGAGATAGATCTGCATCTGAAGCTTGATAATCATAACATCAGGCGAGTCATATTTGAAATTCCTAAACTAATACAATCATTAATGTCTGCTATAATATGTCCATTTGTAATTAAGCAAAGCAGAAATCCTGCCCAGGCCTGTCTCTTCATTCTCTTCCAGAGGACTTGAAACAAGAAAAAGAAATCATCAGGGCTGATATTGCTGGATTTGATCAGAGTGTCATTTCTTCATCATTTACAGCACCCAATCCCCATCATCCACCACCATGGCAGGGGAACTGTGGACCATCACAAATGGTGTGACAACTGTGGGGATAATTCCCTGCCAGCAAGATTGATAAACAAAGGCAGGGCATTCAAGTCCACGAGGCCACTCAGCAGTGTTCTCAGAGGTAGGCAGAGGCAGGGAAAGCTGCCTGTGGGGGCCTGACCATCTTCCAAGCCTGATTCATTACTTCCCACCTAAACCTTTAAACTGTAAAAGACTTACTTAATGTCACTATTTCTGGCACTTTTTTTTTTTTTTTTTTTTTTCAAAAAATAACAAGGCCAGTGTGGTCTCACCCTCTCTCAGCCCCACTCTTCCCACCCATCTTGGTTCCATCCATCAAGCTATAGGCTGGGGATGGGAGGGTGTGATGGGCAGTGAACACAAAGCAGGGCTCCCTGGGACTTTCCTCTCACAAAGCCAGAGCAGAAGCAACATGGCTACCGGCAGTGCCAAGAAGCCTCAGGGGGAACAGGAAACAAAGGGGTGTATTTCTGGAGCCCAGGATTTTGATGAAAGCACTTCTCAGGTTTCTCTCAGCCTGTGGCCTGGGTCATCCCACAGATCTCAGCCTCCCAGCCCTGGCAGAAAGTGGACAACCGGGATGAGCTCTTGCCTTGAGCATACCCTAAGCCGGCCCTTGGGTTCCGAGTGGCCCCTTCCAGACTCCCCAGCTTGTTTCCAATTGTCAGAGATCGCATTAGTGCAGTTGTGAAGGTCTGCCATAAGGATGAACAGAAGGGTTGTTACTGGCTAGTGAGAGAATTTTCCAGTCCAAAGGAGGAAAAAAAATCCTCTCCTAATGAATAATGCTGAGTGGGGGAGGAGAGAGATGGCCTCTCTCCCTTTCCCTCCCCCCACCAAATTAAAACTACAGAGTACACAGTAGAAAACAGCAATGTATCCCCATGATGAATTTTTTTCTAATGTGAGTTTGTAAAGGGCTCAGAGTCATGGACTGTCCCCATTTCTCAGACCAAGACACTCCCTGACGATCAGTATTCAGATGCATGGGCATTTTGCAGCATGGAATTATTCCACTGCTGAGCCTTTTCCCAGCAATCCTGTCCTCAGCCCACCTCAAGCCACTACTAAAACCTGATATCATATCACCCCCTAATGGAAGTGAGGCCACTGGTTGATGGAGACGGGGGAGGTGGGGTATCAGCCCTGGTACACAAGGAGCCCCCAGATCCCAAGTAAGGCGGGACTCAATTCGTGCCAGTGGGCAAGGCACCAAGAGGCCAAATAAAAGGTCTCCATTTGGAAATGAAATGATAAGCTTTTCATGAAAATAAATTAAACAAACACACTGACCCCTTAGGTTTAATACCATTGCATTAATAGTAATGACAATAATAAAGCTGACATAGACTCACAACCTGTAATTTGTAATATTTAGCTCCATGCTTCCTATGTATATAAAAGTTACAGCATATATTTCATTAGTACTGATACAAATTGGATTTCTCTTTTTATCTCTAATTGACCCCACCCTCCATTCCTGATTAACTCTTCTGCTACCTCGTTTGCTCAGGCACTTCCTTATTCAGCACTGAATCAAAAATCTGGCTGTCCTTCCTGGAGGGCCCTTGAATCCCACTTAACCTGACTGGTGTGATGTGCTCGGCAGGAGGGAAGCAATGAAGCGGAACAGGGATGATCACAAATTGAGAACTGTTCTTCCAAATAATAGAAAGGGAGAAATTAGGCAAAGTGCCTTTTCCATCATCTCGCCCATCCTTGTCCAATTTTGCATAAAGAATCCTTGAGACTTGTGAAAGATATTCTCTTTGCATTGGCAGAATGACCCCTAAGGAGGTTATTGGCACTGCCAAGGCCTGCAGGCCCCTGGCTGGGGCTAGCCTTTCCAGCCTCGCCAGGGGCAGGCTGCAGACTGCAGTGCAGGGTAGGGAAGGTCACCAGGCTTGCTGGGGGAGTCTCTCATCCAGGAGCTGTGTGTTTTGGAGCCAACCTGGAAACAACATTAACACAAAGGCCTGCCAATAAACTACATGGTGTTTGCATATCTTATATACACCAAAGGGAGGGACAAATGCCTGGTGGAAAAAAAAGAAGAAAGAAAAATGAACTCAGCTATTAAGCAGCTATAAAATGTTTTGCTCTCTTCCCTATTTCAAAAGCTTCCATAGCATAAATAGTGGTCAAAAGTTCAGTGAACTGTCTTGTAGTGCAGGCCTCCATTCAAACAGGGCTATTTTCTGAGAGTCTCCTGACACCATATCTAATTTCCAAAATGAATATGCTTTAATTTTCCTTCTTCATGCATTGTGCTTTTTCCTCATTTAAAACAGCAACAGCCTCTGGCAGTAAAGGACATCACATTTCTGTGTGAGATGAAGCTTTTTTTCCCTGTATGCAGGGGAATGGCATGGGTCAGGGGAGAAAAAATATATGCAAAAAACAGCACACCCCACTGACCCCGGTATATTTTACATTACAATTTTGCCATTTCCAATATAGGTTCATTTTGCAATGGACCATATCAACCATATTTCAGGGTTTAAAAAAAGGGGGAGGAGGGAATGTTGGGCAAGGCATTGTCTGCATACAGTATGTCCTAGTACAATGCCGACCGTCTGAGGAGGGTGGAGTGTCACCTACAGAGGACATGCGCAGACACATACACAGCTCCAATTCTGAGTGCTGTGCACATTTGCAAAATAGACATGTGAATCTCACCAATTAGAGGTGGCGGAAGGGGACTTCTTTGTAAAGGTACCTAGGAACAGCTAACTATTTTTAATGACATCAATGTTCTAGTCAATGTCTCCAAGCATACTGAAAGCACTAATGTCCCACTGCCTTGTTGAAAGTAGACTACAAATAGAAACTGGGCATCTTAGTGATCTGATTACATCTATCTATCAATCTGGCCACCTATCTATTTAGAAAGAAAAGTCCTTTTGAAATATCTGTTCCTAGTAATATAGATTATAGATATATTTATAACTAGATACGTAGACTTCTAGATACATAAATTTGTATCTCAAAGGGATCTAAATATGCATATACATATCACCAATAGATCTAAAGTAGAAATTTATTTTTCATCTTTCTACTACTACAGATATTTCCTAGAACGAGGCAATTAAATGGTATGGAGATTATACATGATGATAACCTTCTTCAATTGTGACATATGTACTAATTATTTGCCATTGTGCAAGTATCGTTATTTACTTATAAGGGTGGCACATTGCCCCATTCCCGTTGTGAATAATTACTGCCATGTTAGAAGATTTTCTACTAGTAGTGCCTTCTCAATCAATCAATCAAGAAGGGTTTTTGAGCAAGATGCATGGAGGTTGTGAAGCAGCTACGAAGCATGACCACTGCCTTCAACAAACTTACAGTTCATGGATGAATCCAAACAAATAAACTTAAAATCACTGAAAAATAAGCCTTGGGATTTGAATTACCTGATAAATACTTGCTACTTGATTTATGCACTTGCCAATACCAGTTGGCAATAAAAGGTATAACACTGTTAAATTAGTGCTTTCTAGAATAGTCATAGAAGACTTGATGAAAGAGGGGGCACTTCATCCGAGCCTTGCCAGACAGAGAAGACAATGGAGAACAGCAATACTGAGGGAAGGAGGGCTCCTTGTGCAGGGAAAAGGGCGGGTATGAAGTTTCAGAGGCCAAGAGCTTGTGCCTGATTCTCTCTACAGGTGTAGTGAGCATATAGGTTCTTCAAAGAGTATATAATACTCACAATAATGGCTTTCCCCTGGGAGGAAAAACATCAATGCTCAGTGAAAGAGTCTTAGAATCCTACAAACTCAGGTTGCAAGGTGGCCATAAAACAAAACGAAGCACCTGAGGACTCACTTCATGGGGCCTTGCCCATTGCCCCATATGGTGATGGTCTCATGCAATGCTGGTGACTCCCCCAGGAGCTGTGAGCTATTGCTCCATTTCACAGAAGAGGAAACTTCAGCTAAAAAAGGTGGCCACACCAAAGGTCAATAAGTGCCAAGGCTGAGCCCAGGCAGTCGAACTTCAAAGCCCAAGCACATCCAACTAAACCACACTTCGCTCCTAAGGGATGGTGATAGGGAAAGATCAATAAGAAAGTATGTCTCATGAAAAGCCAGAAACTTTTCACACAGAAATAAAAAGCAAAATTGGAAAGCAAATGATAAAGTTGGTGAACTTTATTTTAGGAAGGCCTATTAAAAGCTAAACCTATTAAACAAATACATTAGGCAGTGATTACTTATAACATGGCAGTTCTCAGCATGGGGTTACTTCAACCAGCAAGAACTGCAGCACAGTTAGAATGACTCCACTTATAGTGAATTTCAGGCATATTATGAAGAACAAAGTGAGTTGCCTAATACCAAAGTCTTTCAAGCTAGTTAGTTACAATATTGCCTTACATCAATCTTGCTCAGCATTGTCCCTTAGAAATATAATAAAAGCCACATATATAATTTTAAAATTTCTAGTAGTTACATTTTCAAGAAGAGAAACATGTGAAGTTGATTTTAATAATATATTTTATTTAATCCAATATATCCAAAATAATGTCATCATACTATATCATCAGAATGAAGTTATTGAGATATTTTGCTTTTTTCTATTAAAGTGTCAACATCTGGTGTGTATTTTATATTTACAATTCTGCTCAACTAAGATTAGCTGCATTGCAAGTGCTCAATTGCTGTGCATGGCCAGAGCTGAATGGGATGGCTGGCACACATCTTACTCCTTACATCTCTGTTTTAAGGTTACACTTGGCTCTTACTAGAATAAATAACTGGGAACCTCTACTGGCACCTTAGTTCCAGGAACAATCCGATACTGCAGGGTTTGTGTGTTTCTAATTTCCTCCTCCCTAACAGTTGTCCTGATTGTCATTAATGTTCATTGACCTACATGGAGGTAAACACTTATAGCAGAAATACAGTCAGGCTTTTCTTTCTCTTCTGGCATGGCTGCATAACATGAAGTATGGTTGAACCTTGCCACCTGAAAGCTTGAATATGAAAGCATTCATTTTTTTCCTTCATTATTTGTAATGCAATAGCTTCCAAAAAAGTTTTGGAAACAATTATGGCAAGCAGAGTGAGAAACAGGAAGGTGAGTTAATTGTACTAGAAACATCAACACTAAAAACATGATACAATAGATAAGAAAATAAAATATGGCTACACAAAGCTTCTTTGTGAAAAGTGGCTAATATTGGCAATATTCAATGAGAAGTGAAATTTCTAGCATATAGATCAGAAGAGAGATTTCTAAGAGTAAAATAGCTCTATTCCTTGTTAAGAAGTGATATTCAATTCTGCTAATGCAAGTAAAATTCCAGCTAGAGAGATCTCTTATGTGGTCTTTACTCATTAATACTGACACAGAGCTTTTTGACTGCCTCTCCTCCTCTGTATTCGTGGATCTCTGGTCTTGAAAGGAGTTGCTTAGGCAAGTGTTAGCTATTCATCTACATCCAGTGATGCTGCAAGCAGAGGAACCACTTCCCCCAAAGAAACTGGATACTATGCAAGTCCCAAGGCACAACCACATCTCTTAAGGAACTTCCAAAGGCTTTCAATGTTGGGTGAGAGGTGGGGAGAGGGCCCTGATGGACTGTAGCAATTAACCCAGAAACTTCAGCTCTGTAGACATTCAACTGGAAGTCATTCAAAATAAATGAAAAAGTTTAATATTCTTGGGCAGGGATTAGATGACTGGAGACAACCTATTGACTTACTGCACATTCACCACCACTTTGTCCAACAAGTCCCAGGAAGAGCAGGAGTCCAAGGCGCATGTTTATCTGGCAAAGCAGCCAGCACTCAACCACATGCGAAGACTTCATTCTCCATTCCCCTGGCCTATTTTGTAAACCCTGAAAACAATCATGTTATTCTAAAAATCTCCCAGCTAACTCAAATAACTTGAAGACTCCAGGAACTGTATATTAGCAATTGTTCAACAATAAACAAAATGTGAAAGTTTTAATTAGGTCATTTAAATTGGGATTATAACAAAATTATATTAAAGAACAGATATTGGAATTTATTAAATGTGGAGTCCAGATACAGACACTGCAAAACAAAATCAGGCACAAGACCTAAAAATATTGCATGGCTGGATCTTTTCCTCCAATACTTCAAGTCTGCATTTCTTTTTCCCATGATACCCTGTAGATTTGCAATTTAAATTGTGGTATCTGCACCACATTTATCGCACCTATTGCTTATCCACATATAAATCTATTTTAGAGCTGAGCACTAAGTTAGAAAGATTTGTTATAAATGTCTTATTTTAATATTTTATGCATGTACTATAATTTGATTCAAAGTGCTGTTTGTCTAAAATACATAACGATGTGTGCTGTGATCAGGCTTCTGTTCTTCAGGAAATATATTTAAGGCAAAACAATTAACTCATCTGTGCATAACACTCGGAGAGCCTGCTCGTGTTTTGAATCATTTTAATATACATTCATCTTCTGTTCCCTCCGGAATCTTGTTATAAACTACAGTATGGGCGTCTCACCTTCCCTGTGTCTGGGTGGGAATCCTTTTCTAATTTTCCCCTCAGTCTCCCTTTGCATGGTAAAGGAAACCATCTTTGAAATCAGCAAGGTTTCTGAATATAGACACATAATAAACAGACCCAAGAATCTGAATTTAAGCAAATATTTATTGGGGTCTTACAAATGCAAGACACTGTCCTAGAGCCTTCAAATATTCTGTGTGCCTTAATCATCACTTAAAAACCCTCTGAGGTCACTTTTATAACCCCCCTATGACAGATGTAGCCACTGAGGTTCAGGGGAGATGTACAAATTACCCAAGACCTTTGGAGGATGAGTGATGAAGCCTCTTGGACTCCAAGCTCTTGTTCTTTCCACACAGCATGCTGCCTCCAGTATATTCTATTTTAATACAACACAATTCAAAGTAGAGCCTTCAACATAAAAGCTAAGTTTTGTGATGCATGACTCAACCTGCTTTCCAGCTCATTGAAAGCATTGTCCAGTGTGAGTGACTGAAGAAACTGCATGTGTGATGTGATTCCCACCATCTCCTGAAGATGATGAGTAAACATGAATCCATTCACGATATTTCTAATCATGAGGAAGGTAGCTAGGTAGGAATTGGTGGGGTTGGTAGGGGGTAGGAAAGATGAGAGAAAAAGGATAAATCCAGTTGATTTAATCACACACATGCACTCATATAATGATACAAAATTGAACTTGAGAAACATGGAAGGGAGGGGAAATCCTCTCTCATCATTCCAATACCATGGAAAGCATTAGAAGAGCGAAACCAAGTAAGTTAAGGACAGCCTTCCCCGCCAGGTCAAATGCCTCTAATATACATTTTCACCATATGAGCACCTTAGCCCTTGCAATCTGACATTTGTGGGACTATTAGATCAATGTCTATTTTCCCCTACAAATTATATCTTTTTTCCTCTTTTCTGCAGGTGTTCTAGTCCACACCACATAGTAGATATCTAACAGTCATTTATTGACTGAACAAATAAATGATTGGATTAATTGTGTATCCCTGTGATTCATTTCACAGGAATTTACCTCATGGGTGGATTTAGGAACATAAAACCCAAGCCAGCTTTTAAAACCATTTCTCTTCCATGCCAGTTGTCTCTCCTGGTCCTGGCCCTTTAACTTGCTCTCTCTCATAGCTTGGAACCATCCCCAAGTCTCACCACCCAAGGGTGAGGCCTGAAGCAATTACTTTGATTTACCTCAAGAAAGAAGGTTCATATGTGTGGATGTGCAAGTGTATGTGTGTGTGTACACAAGCAAGGATAAACTCTCAAGACAGGGGCATTATCACAGCTGGACTTTTGCTCAAGGGTTAAGATCTGCCTTTTACATGGAACAGTGGTTACTTGCACTTCTAATGTGAGCTCTAAGTATAGGATTTGCACATGGTGAGGTCTTAACAAAGGGATCATTTGAACGAGATCCCTGGAGGCAGCATGTGGACAAGGAGCCTGAAATCATCCTGTAAGAGAGGACAATGCAGGCTTCTCCTAAATTCGAAGCCAAATCAGAAATATTTTCAACACCTCCAGAGCAAGGTCTACCTGAGGCCCTCCCAGTTTCTCTCTCTCATACCTCCTGGCACACAGACCATGAGCCTGTGGCCCTGGCAGAGGAAATACAAGTGCCAACCACTTGCCAATGTCTGCATTCAGCCTGTACTCCTTTCCTCCATCCCTGCCATGCCTTGTTGGCAAGGAATTATAGGATGCCAGACTCATTGGTCTGAAAAGCCTTATGTTCACCAGTAAGGAAATATATCTGCTTCGCCAAAATTCATGTGAATGCTGACGTTTTTATCTTAATTGTTAGTTAATTTTCTTCAAACATGCATTCGCTAATATCTTTGGCAACAGTGGATGGTTTCTGCTTATTCAGTTCAATTCAGTAAATGATATACTGAGTTCCTACTATGTGCATGGCATTGGGTTAAGTGTCATGGGAGACAAAAAGACCCAAATGACTGTCAGCCTTCAAGCTATCCAAAGTCAAATAGGAAGAACAGACATGTAAGCAAATAACTATAATACAGCTACTCATCCTTTTTGGCTTCCGCATTTATAAAATAGAATTTGTATCTGCCAAGAAAATTGCTTAATACGGAGCTCGTTGGCAACTGTAAGTGTCTTAAGGGAGAGAAGCTGACAAGAATTTGTTTGGGAAGGGCACAAAGAGCTTGAAGTTGCAATTACCAAGCTGTGTAGATAAACCTGGGGGAAAAAAGTGACTTTGTTCACTTTAAAGACAAAAGGGGCACACTGGAGACATGGTATGGGAAGGAAGGGATGGCCATTAGCACCACATAGATAAACTTTCAAGAACCCCAAATGCTACTCACCATTTCTCACTTTCTTTCCTGGTAATCATCATAATCTATAATTACCTAGTTTATTGATAATTACTTAATGATGTATCTTCCTTAGTAAAGTGTAATCTTATGGATACAAGTCCTTGTCTGTCTTGTTTGTTACTGCATTTCTTTCTGACACAAAGTAGGCTCAGGTTAGCATTTGTTGAATAAATGTACATAGAATATCACAAAATGCTGATTTTCTTAAAAATGCATATTGGGTTCACACTTTGTCCAAGCTTCACTATAAAGATAAGTACACATGGATATTCACATTGAGATAAGATTGAACTAAGAAGAGGGAGTTTGGAACACTTTGCCTGTGGTAAATATTTCATGACACATCATTTGTGATGGCCATTGGAGGTGGTGATGAGTGCATTCTTCATTGTCATGTTCAAGTGCCTTTGAAACAAAAGTGTGCAGTAAAAAACTAAAAACTTTTACCAGGGTGGGCGTTGTGCAGTGGTTGTGCCTGATATTGACTCCTGTTTCTGCTTCAGATCCAGCATGATGGCTCAAGTACTTGGGGTCCCTACCACCCATATGGCGGACCCCAATGGAGTTCTTGGCTCCTGGCTTCAACTTCGCCCAGCCCTGGCTATTATAGCTATCTGAGGAGTGAAACAGCAGACAGCAAACTCAATCACTCTTTTTCTCTCTCTGCCTTTCAAATAAATGTAAATAATTAAACTTTAAAAAGAAATAAACACATTGCCATCAAGGAATGTTAAGGCCAGCCACCCTCGAGAAACACCTTAACCAGTCATCATTCACATCCAGGTGATGCAGTCATGATCCTTTTGGCCTCATTTTCCCATCCAAAGGCTTACTTGCCAGGGTTTCTGTATCTTCCTAATTTCTTTTTATTTCCAAGTAGAATCCCTGAAGAAGAGAGAGCTCCAATGGAGACCACTTGTCTGGCATCCTGGGAAGGACTCAAGAGGACTGTTCAACCATTTAGTGACAGAATTTTGCTTGGTAATTGCAACCGTATGTGGTGTGTGCCTTCTCAACTGCTCTAGATCCCTCTTTGCTTTCACGATTATGGGTCTGGTACCCTATAGGAGATTTATTCTTGGTATTCGCTGATCTTGAAGGCACCAAACAGCAATATCGCTAGTTCTTATCACAGGACCTCAAGGGGATGTCTATCTCTAGAAATTAACCAGGCAGTTTTAACTGGAAGGGATAATGAGAACAACAACAAAAACTCTACTTCTTTGTGCAACTTGAATATACATTAGCATCAAAATACTTGGAAAGCTTGAAATGGAATAGCAAATCATTTCTAAAGAGGAGAAAGTGATTGGAAAATGATTGTTAATTTCTTTCTTACACTAATCATTTCCATATGGGTTGCTCATTAAAAGTGTGTATTTAGGCTAGAACTTGATGTTAGAGTAAGCAAATAGCAAATGAGAGCAGCTTCTTCTCCACAAAGAACTGATCTCTCCCAGATCCAGACAAAGCCCCCGGACAGTCGCTTCATACATAAATGCCATTGCTCACAAGGTGAGACTACAGGTGACTTGCTAATTACATTAGAGTTTAATCTTGCATTTTGCCTAATAGAAGGTAGGCTCAATAAGTTGTTGTTGTATCTTCTACCATTCAAATCCATTCCTGGGGGCCAGTGCTGTGGTGCAGCAGGTTAAAACCCTGGCCTGAAGTGCTGGCATCCCATATGAGCATTGGTTCTAGTTCCAGCTACTCCTCTTCCAATCCAGCTCTCTGCTATGACCTGGGAAAGCAGAAGATGGCCCAAGTGCGTGGGACCCTGCACCCATGTGGGAGACCCGGAAGAAGCTCCTGGCTCCTGGCTTTGGATCAGTGCAGCTCTGGCCATTTCAGCCATCTGGGGAGTGAAGCAGCGGATGGAAGACCTCTCTCTCTGTGTCTCTACCTCTCTCTGTAACTCTTTCAAATAAATAAAATAAATCTTTAAAAAAATCCATTCCTAATTATAAAGGAGGAAAAAAACCTTAATAATCTGCCAGTGGCTTCTGGTGTCATTCTATGAAGGTAAAAGGCAGGTTGGTAGGAGTGATCTGTACCTACCATGTGGGTATACACCTGTACCTATACCGATGCCTCTTAGGCCACCCTCCTCCAGCAGAGATCTATCCCTGGTGGATCATCACTGGGAAAGGCAAACACAGGAAGGGGATATGGTCTTGTGGGGTTTTTTTGTTGCTGTTTATTTTTATACTCGAGAAACATTGGCAGTATTCAGCAAAATCATTTGGTACAAAAACACCCTTTAGCAAACCTCCAGATCTCCTGTTCCTTCCTATTTCCTACATCAAAGACCTCACAGTCTATAATTACTATGTTATCATGTTTATTTCTATTTACTTGTTGATCACGTATCTAGCCTAGCCCGTTAGAAAGTAATCACCGTATGTACAGAGACCATCTCACAAATATAGTAGGACCTAAACAATCATTGTCCATTCTTTTGTTTCACACCTTCAGTGCCAAGACTTTGAAGATGATTAATAAAAACTTGCCCCCATGGGCCACTTCCTTTCAGTATTATCTTTAATACGATTGCATGCCATGTTTAGAAATGCCTTCCTACCTTCACATGGTACACTGGACCCTTGGTGTCCTAAATGGTCACAAGACACAGAAATTCACTCATGCTAGTGGGGAGTTAAGAGGAGGAGAAATTCTTTCTAAGGACTTATAGGAGCCCCATGAGATATGGAAAAAACTGGATCCAGTTATGAGAGCTCAGAAAACACAAAAAAGCAGGCTGTCTCTGAGACTCCTTCTCTCTCAGGGTGTTTCTTCCTTCTTTCTTTGTCCCATTGTTTCTTCATACTTTTAATTTGCAAAACTTCTCCAGCCACAGCTAATCCTTCTCTCCTTCTTATAGACTGTAAATCTATGCACCTACTGGCAACTGACAATTATGTCTCAGTACTCAATTATAGAATTGTGGAGGAAGAAATGGATTAGTTCAACCTATCTTTTCTTAGGAGTGTGTCAAGGCATGTCCCTGGCGTGTGTACCTGGAGCCATGCCATTCTATCCCAGACCCTTCATCACTGGCCAAGGCCAACAGGGAAGAAAATGTTTCAGGCTCACATGGGAAGCAAAAGTTGCACAAGGGCAGAGCCCTGGGGGAAGGGGCCATAGGTAGGCAGTGCTCAAAACCTGGTGGGGTATACTGTCACGTTCCAGTGGATCATGGTGCTATTTGTAAGTGTCTTAGAACTTATTCCAGGTAACTCAAGTGAGATGGTTCACTCCTGTTACCCATCAACACATAAAAACACAATCCTTCGGAGAAATGAATATATCTTTCATGGCAGATTATATAGCATATCTGCTAGTATCTTTCTCCTTCCATCCTTTCGGCATGAGTACCTGATAACAGTGAATATGTCAATTGTTAATGATAAAAATCATAGGAAGGAAATAATTATATTATGTTTATTATATGTCAGGCACTGACATAAGTAATTTAATTCTCACAAAATCCCTAATGAGGGAGATATAATTATTAATCCACTTTTGAGATGAGAAGATTTGATCACAGAGAGCTTAGCTATTACCATGGCACCCATAAATGGTGGGGCCAGAATTTGAAGACTCACAATACCGAACAACAACAAAACAGTAATTGGTAATATACAGTGCCCTTTGATGCTAAAATCCCTTTGGATATAAGAAGCTTCACTAATGCCATGTTTTGATGACAGCTAATAATAAGTGTCAACTTTGTGCCTTTCCAAAGCATAGGTTATATGTAGGTTTTTTTTTTTTTTTGTCTTGCATTTGTTGGTTGTTATTTAGCATTCAAAGGGAGACCTGCTACTAACATATGGAGACCGCAAAAGAATTCTCTTCTCTCCACTCTTAGGTAGCTGTGGCTTAGGAGGAAAAGCTACCACCTTCGACCACCAACTCTCCATGTTCAGGAACAGGATGCACGTGCCCCAGGGAGGTTTTCCTTGCCTGCCCTGCTCACTTCCATTTTCAGAGGTTTTTATTTCACCCTCTTGATAAACAAAAACAGATTTCTAGGAGAAAAAATAGCATAACAACTTGATTTTTTTTCTCCAAAAAGCCACTTTCACAGCAGATGGATCTCAGCATGCTTTCTCCCAAATCTTTAGCAAACCTGAGATAAGAGTCCCTTAGACCAAGGACCATTCATCGTCCCATCTTGTGTCTCTTTAACTGACACTTTGAACCAGTGTACACTTCTTTAATCTGGTCCCATTATCAGCCTAATAACACTTCCCGATATTCATAAATGCCTAGCAAGACTTTCAGCTATTTTGTACGAAGAAGAAATACCCAGTTAAATTGAGAAGATTACCACATCACCACATACATCACTGACAGGCTCTGTGCTATTACAGTTGATTTTTGTTGACAGTTGGCTGTAGGCAGTTGTGTTTCAAATGCCTTTTTTCACTGGGAAATTAAACAAAATCCCATGCAAAATGCAGCCCTCCAGTTCAAAAACTGTAAATCCCAAATTAGCATTTCATACTTTAAAAGGTAGCACAGCACATTTTCCATTGAAAGGTCTGTACAGTTGACACAAATGGGTGCTTCAGACATGACACTAATGCTACGAGTGCCTTTTAAGAAAGCCACCTTTTTCAGATATTATTTTTCCTCTCTCAATAATCTGCATATACGATAGTTCTTGCCTATTGGAGAAAAAAAGGGTGGGGTAGGAGAAAAAAAAATCTGACATTGCCGTAAGTAAATTCTGTTCTCCAAAATCTCTAAAAAATAAGTTAAATTAAAGGAAGATGAGTTCATTAAACCTCTACCAAGAGAAAAATGGAAAACAGTATTCAAAGCTTTAAAAGTCACCTGTTCCACTAAATATTTTGAAGAAGAAGGTAATTTTGTAAGCTAGGAAGGCATTCATGTCTAGGACAGATCTGATGTAGGAGCTTCCCAACCTTACTCTGAAATAGATTAAAGCCCTATTTAACAAAATTTTCACAAGAGGAATGGGGGATGGGAATTATGCGATAGACTTCAAATTGTTGATTATCAAGCCTGGAAAGCTTTTTCCTTCAAACCAGGGAGACTCTTCAGAGTGAAGAAGTTTTCAATAGTGCCATTCCTTCAGCCAAGAACAATTGCTATTTAATAGAAAACAAAAAAGACAATAACTGTCAGATGGCTCTCCAGGACACAAATATATTTAGAGAAAAATAAATGTAATGTTTATTTCTAGACTGTGACACAATCATAAAAGGCTATTCAACCTGTTCCTCTCCAATCCTTTAGCAAACATCTCACCAATAGTACTTGATCCTTAGCCATATAAAGTCAAATGTCCAGTGGTTAGAGCTATGTGCTAAAGTCAAATTGTTATATATCCCTTAACCATTTTCAAAATTTGAAATAGTAACAAACATTTGCATTCCTAGAAATAAGAATTTATATCCTACAATTATACATGGTCAAAGAAAAGCCACTAACTTGATTCTTGATGGTGACCACTGTAAAGGAAAATAAATATTAGAATCTCATTTGTCAGTGTCAGTGCTGTGGCACAGTGGGTTATGCAAGTGCCAGCATCCCATTTGGGTGCTAGTTCAAGTCCCAGCTGTTCTACTTCCTATCCAGCTCCCTGCTAATGTGCCTGGGAAGGCAATAGAGGATGGCCCAAGTCCTTAAGCCCCTGTCACCCATGTGGAGACCTGTAAGAAGCTCCTGGCTCCTGACTTCGGACTGGCCCAGCCCTGGTCACTGTGGCCATTTGGGGAGTGAGCCAGCAGATGGAAGATCTCTCCCTCTCCCCCCCCCCCCCTTTCAAAAAGATAATAAAATCTTTAAAAAAAAATCTCATTTGTCTTAAGGAAGGATAAGTGTATGGGATCAAATTCATGTGACGAACAAATACTTACTTCATCAAAGCTACTGCGGGGCCAGTGCTGTGGCTTAGCAGGTAAAGCCATTGCCTGCAGTGCTGGCATTCCATATGGGTGCCAGTTCGAGTCCCAGCTGTTTCACTTACAATCCAGCTCTCTGTCTTGGCCTGGGAAAGCAGTGGAAGATGGCCCAGGTCCTTGGGCCCCTGCACCCACGTGGGAGACCCAGATGAAGCTCCTGGCTCCTGGCTTTGGATCGGTTCAGCTCCTGCCATTGAGGCCAACTGGGAGTGAACCAGTGGATTCACTTCCTCTCTCTCTCTCTCTCTCTCTCTCTCTCTGGCTCTCCTTCTCTATGTGTAACTCTGACTTTCAGATAAATAAATAAATCTTAAAAAAAAAAAAAAAAGCTGCTGCAATTCACCAAATTCCTCCTGGGATTTTCCTTGATCAAATGGACCATATGTAAAGCCCATTCCAATGTTTTATAATTCTTAGTGAACTACATTCTACAGGTGACAAACAGGCCTGTGACTTCGGATAAAGTTTGCTTCCACAAAGCATTGATGCCAGTCAGATCTGAAGAAATTTCCTTAAATAAATGCTTCAGCTCTGTCTTCTCCTTCATGTCTACAAGATCAGTTGATTTGGGGCAGTGCTGCGACAACTAAGTAGGGTAAGCTTCCACCTGTGATGCCAACATCCCATATGGGCACCAGGTCATGTCCTGGCTGCTCCTCTTTCAATCCAGCTCTCTGCTTATGGCCTGCGAAGGCAGTGGGAGTGGCCCAAAATCCTGAAACCTCTGCACTTGCATGGGGGACCTGGATCCTGGCTTTAGATTGACTCAGCTCTGACCATTGCAGCTGGTTCACTGGGGAGTGAACCAGCAGATGGAAGACCTCTCTCTCTGTCTCCCTCCCCCCCCCTTCCCCAGTCTGTAACCCTACCTCTCAAATAAATAAATATATTTTTTTAAAAAATCAGTTGATTCCCCATAAATAATTCAACCTCAAGAAGTCCTGCCCAAGAAAAGACAGTGGTATGATGGTATGGAAATCAAGTAGGCAGTAGGAAATTTTGGAGATAGCCAGAAACATTCTGTACCTTGATTGTAGCAAAAGTTTCATGGATGTTAATTGTGTAGGATTAATGCACACATAGTATTCTTTGATTAGGTTAATTGGGAAGGAAAAAGTAATTAAGACAGAGTGGCCTCTCATCAGACAGAATTTCACACAGAAGCCTAGCAGGACACTTAAGGAGTCCTACTTTGTGACACTGTCACATCAAAGACGATCTAAACACTGTACTAGTGTTTTTTAATTGAACACTAAGAAAAGCCAAAATCATGTTCTTACCCAAGCAAAGACAAGAAGTGTCCTGATAAAATAGTGATAAGTGACATCATAACTATGTGAGAAACTCTCAACTCATTCTCTCTGGGGTCAGTTCCCAAAATAAACAAGCAAGCAAACAAACAAAACAATAATAAAAATTCCAACGTAATCTTAAGAAGAAAAAGAAAATTGTTAACAGATCTGCTCTTTATATTAGTTTAGAAACAAGATTTCCAAAAGTTCCTGAAAGTATTACCTTAGCATTTTTTATTTATTTTTCACAGAAACAAATATCTGTGCACAGTTCTCAAAGTTATTGTTTGTCAAGACAATGGCTTTTTTCTTGAACAAAAGCTCAGATTCCCAATGACAATGAAAGTAGTTCACTGGGGGATATTTATTCTCCACTGCCATTCAACAATGGTTTCCTGAACAGTAGAGAAGACATAGGGATATAGGAGGGCAACTGTTTAAGAGATTTGTATTGGAAGACAAGTATAGGTTGTAAAACCAAGTTTGCTTTCTTCAAAAGAATTCTGTACTCTACAAAACTGATATGCTTTAAATATAAAGTACCTTCAGTTCATTTAAAGTATTATTTAATTTTAAATTATTTAGAGAAAACTTAAGATGAAGAAGAAGATTCATTAAGAATCCACAATTTGCCAATTGTCAGAATAAATAACATATGACCCCTGTCTTCAAGTGTCTTAGACTATAGATGGGGAAAAGGACATATAAACACAACAACATAGCAGTGTTCAATGACACAGACAGGTATAAGGTATTAAAACAACACAGAGGAGATCTGCTTGAAACAGATTGGGTAGAGAAGAAGAATTAGAGAAGAATTCTTAGAAGAAAGTGATGTCTGACCTGAGTTATGAAGATCTTGTTGAAGTTAGTTAACAGAAGAAATAAGTTATAGAGAAATATGGTAGTGGGGCAGGGAAGGCAAGCAGAGAGAAGGGACCATAAGAAATGAGGATAAATGTACCAAATCCTATCATCTATTTTAAAAGGCTGTATAAAATAGGGTTTATGTTTAAATGATAAGGGAGAAAAGTCTCAGGGGTACGAGAAAACCAACAGAAGCTTCCGTAGTTGGTGGATTCTAGGTCCTGCTTGGTTCTCCTCACCACTCCCCACTGTCAAGTCAGGTAAAAATAGTAATCAAATCTTTCTTATTTCCTTGAAAAATGACTAGTTATTGATCATGTTTCAGCTTTTAAAAATGTCATGTGGAAATAATGATTTTTAAAAGATTAATTTCTTGGTTGAGAGCATCATCATTCTCACCATTTGCAAGTTACTTCTTTTTTCAAAAGTTTTATTATACATTATTTCAAAATAGCCCAGAGATTAGAAAACTAAGTTCCTTTTTTCATCCTACAAAATGGCAAGGGGGTGGGAATAAAATCAAAAGCTAGGAAAAGAAAATCACATGATAAATAGCAGAGTACTACATTTGAACATAGGCTTTCTGAATTTCCAGTCTAAGATCTTTCCACTATACCCCAGGTACCTCTGAAAAAACATACAAAGAGAGTTTTTTTTAAATATGTTTTGACTCAATACGTCATTGTTTATTATTTATTATTAATTCAATATATACATAATTCCTTACCTTAAAAATAAGGATTATTACTGAGTATTAGGGAAGGAGCTAAACGGTAATGAAAAGACTCAGAAACTTAAAACTAACAAATATAAGTCAAAAGTGTTCATGTCATTGCAAAGCCATACAACTATGTCAACCTGAAGCATGCAAAAAGATAAAATATATTTCTGATTTTAGAATCTAATTTCCATCCAAATTAATTCCAAATTTATATATTCAATAGCTGTCTTTAAAGATAAAGGAGGAAAAAAAATTCTTGCCTTGCTTTGATGCCATAAATTTGGAAGAAGAAATAATTGTTTTCATGTTATTTTTCAATCACCCAGTGAAACTCAAGCTCCCGTTGACATTGATGCTATTCCCAATTCGACTTTGCTAAATTTTAACTACCCTCCCTTTCAATTAGCTGGGTTTTTATTTGCTTACTTTGTCCGTGGTTATAGTCTTCCCTCATGGACCTAAGATCACTGTTTTCCTTTCTCTTTATGCTCTGTGAGCATCAAGTATCATGGGGCATGCGTGTAATTGTCATTCAGTGTGAAAAAGCCAGCTGGAGGTATCACAATCATGTCAATATAGCAGTCAGCAAGAAAACCTCCAAAGTGATTGTTTTCTATCCAGATTCAATATTACACGGATTGAAAATTACTGCTCCTACAAACTTCTGAGTGACATTACCATGTTTTTTCTTAAAAATCAACTAATAAAAAACATGTGCATATATGTGTATGTATATCTGTGCCAAAGAAATTAAAATTCATTATATCCATATAATATATGCAGAATAAGAAAATTTTAATTGGTATGGCATCATAAGGCTGAGACTGTAAGAGGTTGGTTAAATCAAATCAATCCATTCTCTTCAAGAACTACAGCGACATTTGTTTAACAAAGATGGCTCATTTTCTATCAACACAAAATTCTCCATCCTTAGAGAATTTATCTTTTATTCTTCTTTGATAATATATATGGTATACAATGTCTTCCTGGTGACTGTGTTGCTCAATAGTAACTTAAACTCCGTTGCTCAGTAAGAGTAAAAAATTGGAGAAACTCAATTTCATCATATAATACTCTTGTGTATTCAGAGCTAGTAGTCATATGATAATGTAGTCAAAAATGTAATAAAATGGAAAAACTTTTATTTTACAGTGGAAAGAACTAAATGTAATAAGAAAAAAAAATTGCTAATCTCTGAGCTGGTTGTGGAAGGAAAGGTGAACCCATCAAGAGGCATTTCTCCAGTAACAGCAGATAGTTGACAAGTGACCTTCTGGGAGTGGCCTATCGCCTATCTGGTCTACTAAAGAGCCTCATTGAGAGAGGATGCAAACTTTTGACCAGACTTTGATTGCTCAGGATGATAGAAAAGGATTGAGAGGGGCCATAGCGGGTAAAGCTGCCACCTGCAGTGCTAGCATCCCTTATGGGCGCTGGTTCGAGTCCCAGCTGCTCCACTTCCGATCCAGCTCTCTACTGTGGCCTGGGAGAGCTGTAGAGGATGACCCTAGTACTTGGGCCTCTGCACCCACATGGGAGACCTGGAGGAGGTGCCTGGATCCTGGCTTTGGATCGGCGCAGCTCTGGCTGTTGCGGCCAACTGGGGAGTGAACCAGCAGATAGAAGACCTCTCTCTCTCTGCTTCTCCCTCTTTCTCTGTGTAACTCTGACTTTCAAATGAATAAATAAATCTTAAAAAAGAAAAGGATTGAGACTTCTCAGGACAATCTCCTCCTCCTGCCCTTCCCTCAATAGCACAGTTCTTTTACCCTAAAGACTGAACAAAGACACAAGCATGCTTACATATCACAGAACAGCTACCCAGCTGAATTGCTAGCAACTACATGACATTGAATGAGGAACCTGAACCTTCTTTGCTTATCTCTCAACTAAGTACTTGATATAAACCCATAGTTTCCAAAAAATTTTTTTAGATTTTTTTTCAATTTTTTAAATTTATATAAGGTGATCAAATTTTATGTGTTTCATATATACATATTTAGGAGCACAGTGATGCTTCCTACCCTACCTTCCCTCCTGCCCACCTTCCCCCCTCCCTTCTCCTTCCTAATTCTTTAATTTTTACAATGACATACTTTCAGTTTATTTTATAATCATAAAATTAACCCCCCACTAAGTGAAGAATTCAACAAATAGTAGGAAAAAAAATACTGTTCCTCAACAGTAAAGACAAGGCCTGTAAACAATAATCAAATCTCAAAATGTCAATTTAGCTCATATACAAAGGCACAAACTCTTGACTCAAATTGAGGATTAGGGTTCTATAAAAAATTTAAATAAAGGTGACAAACTCTTAAGTGTTTCTAGGTGAAGATGAGGAAAAGTAGTGGTAGGATCCTCAAATATCCTGGGGTGATCATAGGGGAATTCCAAGGAACCCCTAATTCTCTGTGAGAAGAGTTGGAAATCACTAAACTACATGATCTCAAAATCTCCTTCCTGTTCTGAAATTTCAAGATTCTCTTAAAGTTTTCCAAAAAGGATTAAATGTCTAAAATTTTAAGGTGAGATCGGCATCACAAAAATACCAGTATAGCAGCTCCAGGTTCTCATCCCCCAGAGGAACATCAAAAAATAAACAGAAACTATCAGAATTCAGAAAAACAGTCAAAAGTTTATAGAAACTAAGTGTTTGTTGAGACAAGAAAAACACAAGTTCAGGACAACAGTAAAATCTTGGTTGCATTTTTACTTGCTTCTGCCTCATTTGTTTCCCCACCGCAGTGGTGATCATTAAGCAGTGCAATCAACATTCCCACTGTGGGATTCTGGTCCCTGTTTCTGGAGAGACCAGAGCAGACTTCATAAACAACTATTTTGTATGTCTGTTTTAACTAGACTAACCAGACTGAGGTTAGCTATAATCTAGAGGACTGGCATCTCTGTTTTGTGCAATTAGAATCTTAGCCTCTAAAAGTACTGGGCATTGTTAGAAGACACTGAAAGCCAAACTAACAACTCTAAGATGCATCAGTCAAAGGACTGTAGCTCAATTACGCAATAGAACCCCCAAGACATGGAAGGGTTTCTATAAGGAGTTTAACAGTAGATTTGAGCCAACAGAAGAAAAATAAGTGGACCTAAAAATAGGAAAAATTATTTAACCTGAGAAAGAAAAGAGCAGAAAAAAGCAAGCATGCCAACATATACCCTATGGAAGTCCCAGAAGGATGGGGCCCAGGGGCAGGCAGAAGGAGTGAGGCAATGAAACAACAACAACAAAAAGAAATCTCAAGAATATTCCAAATTTGATGAAAGGCATGTATCTATGAGTACAAGTAAAGTAGGCAGACATACAGGCTAAAATTGTTAGATTTGTGAACTGGAAGACCACACCTTTGCCATGCCCCTGTGTGACCTCATGCCCCTACCTGATGCCTTTGCCATGCCCCTGTGTGGCCTCATTCCCCTACCTGGCCACACCTGGGTGCCCACCAGCCAATCAGGTTAACCAACCACTCCTCTTTGAAAGTGGGTTAAAAGCCATGACACAGTGTGGCTGGGCGGGCTCTTCTTCCCTGGCCTCTTGTCAGCAGGGACTTGCTGTAGCCCCGTGCCTCTAGGGCGCATAGTCTGCAGGCCATGTGCTCTAGGTTTCCTGGCCCAGATACAGGCCTAGATTCTCTTCCACGTGGCTGGTTCCTGGTGCTTGGTATGAACCCCTATTCACCTCTGTCTCCTAAATAAGGCTCGCACTCTCCTTTGCATCTTTCTCACTAAATAAAAGTTGAAAATGTACCATGCTGCCTCGTTTATCTGTGCCGGTATTTAGAATTCTTCTCTAAGTATTAGGCAAGAACCCTCTTGGGCTTATTAATATTGGGGATTTAGTAATAAGCCTGTGGTGAAATTGTATGGCACCCCAAATTCCGGTAGCACATGTGGCACCCTGGATAGCATTTCTAGGGAACTTTAAGGGGCCACATTTCAGTGTAAATTTTAGGGGGTCTTTTCCAATTTCACAAGAAGCTCAAAAAACTCCACTTAGAGACCTACACTAAAGTCAAACTCTCAAAAGAAAAGAATTTTGTGAGCAAGAAACAAGCAACTTATATCCAAGTACTCAATAAGATTATTATGAGGCCAGAAGACAGTGTGATGACATTCAAAGTGACAAAGGAAAAAAACCGAAAACTGTCAGCCAAGAATTCCACATTTGGATATCTGTCCTTCAGATCTGAGGGTAGAAATTAAGACATTCCTAGATAAACAAAAGCAGAGGGAGTTCATTATTATTAGATCTTCCCTACAAGAAAATCTAAAGAAAGTCCTTTATTATACTTTTGGTTTGTTGTTCCACTTGCTTCTTCTTATATAGCATTTAAAATACAAAATTATAAAGAGGAATTTAAACTTAATTATTAAGTTCACAATGTAATACGTGACCACAATACAAGGAGAAGTAGAAGAAAACCCTGTATAAGAGTAGATATTGTATATGCTATTGAAGTTTAAGTTCCTATAAATCTGAACCAAATTGTTATAAATTTAGGATGTTAATGTTATTCTCAGTAGTATCACAAAAAAAAAATCTCAAAATATATACAAAAGGGAATGAGAACAGAAGCAAAATAGTTCATCATGAAAAAAAAAAAATCAACCAAACTCCTAAGAAACCAGTAATCACAAAAAATGAGGGACAAAAGAAGATACAAAGAACATAGCAAATGACAACTCCTTCCTTGTTTTAAATACTCATTTATTTCAAAGGCAGAGTCACAGAAAGAAAGGGAAGGAGAGAGATCTTTCATCCACAGGTTCACTCCCCTTATGGCTGCAATGGTCAGGGTGGGACCAGGCCGATACCAGGAGCCTGGAGCTCCACTGACAGGGGCCCAAGTATTGGGCATCTATTGCTGCTTTCCCAGGAGCGTTAGCAGGGGAGGTGAATCAGAAGAGGAGCAGCCAGGTCTCAAACTGGAGCTCATGTGGGAGTGCCTGGTTCCAAGTCCTGCCTCTATTTCCAATCCAGCCTTCTACTAATGCATACCCTGGGAAGCAGCAGATGATGGCTCAAGTACTTGGTCCCTACCATCCATGTTATAAATATGCACTGAGTAAAAGAACCCTAAACAAATGAAGCAAACATTAACAAAATTGAAGAGAGAAATATTCATATAATAAATTATAATAGGCAGTTATATTATAACTATATAGGATGACCACTTTCAGTATTATCACTACATACTATACTAAAAAGTCTAGCCAGAGCAATTAGACAAGAAATAAAAATAATCTGAGTTGAAAAGGAAGAAAAGTAAAACTGTCTCTATTCACAAATGACAGGATTCTACATATAGGAAATCCTAAAGAACAGGAAAGCTACTAGAGCAAATAAGTGAATTCAGCAAAACTTGTAGAATATAAGGTCAGCACACCAAAAATACTTGTGTTTTATATACCTACAATAAACAATTCCAAGAGGAAAATAAGAAGTGATTTCATTTGTAATACCATCTGAAGAATAAACTATTTAAAAGTACACTTAACCATGGATATAAAGACTCACACTGAAAGTCACCAAATGTTGCTGAAAAAACTTAAAAACAAAAAAAGATATAAAGAAATAGACACTCTGTGTTTTCAGGCACCAACACTCAATGTTGTTAAGATCAAAATGCTACCCAAAGGAATATACAAATTCAACACAACTTCTATCGACATTCCAACAGCTTTCAATTTTCAGATTGGAAAAGTTGATCTTCAACTTCATGTAGAATTACAAGGGGCCCCAAATAGCTGGAACAATCTTGAAAAAGAATAACAAAATCAGAGGAATCACAGTTTATGATTTCAAAACATACTTATCTGCAGTAACCAAAACAGTTGGTTCCTGGCTTATAAGTGGACATATAGAACAATGGAATAGAGTAAGAAATGCATACATACATCTATGGCCAATTAACTTTTTTTAAAAAGATGCATTTATTTATTTATTTGAAAGGCAGAGTTACAGAGAAGCAGAGAGAGAGAGAAAGAGAAAGGGGGGGGGGTCTTCCACCTGCTGGCTCACTGCCCAAATGGCTACAACGGCTAGAGCTGCGCTGACCTGAAGTTAGGAGCCAGGAGCTTTTTCTGGGTCTCCCATGTGGGTGCAGGGACCCAAGGACTTGGGCCATCTTCTACTGCTTTCCCAGGCCATAGCAGAGAGCTGGGTAGAAAGTGGAGCAGTAGGGACTGGAATCAGCACCCATATAGGATGCTGGCACTGCAGAAAGCTTTACCTGCTATGCCACAGCACCGGCCCCCCAGTTAACTTTTGACAAAGGTACCAAGCTCTTTCCATTGAGAAAGAACAACTGAATTTCCACAAGCAAAAGATAAAGTTGAGCTCCAACATTATCCAAAAAAATTAACTTAAAGTGGACAATAGCCTAAATATAAGAGCTAAAACTATAAAATTCTCTCTTTAGAACATAGGGGTAAATATTCAAGATTTTAGATTTGACAATGGGTTCTTAGATATGACACCAAAAGTATGAGAAACAAAAGGCAAAATAAATAAATCAGACCACCAAAATTAAAAACCTCTGTGCATCAGAGGATGTCATGGAGAAAGTGAAAAGCCAATGTAAAGAATGGGAGAAAACATTAGCAAATCTTATATCAGATAAAGTTATAATATGCATAATATGTAAATAAATTCAACAGCAAAAAGACAAATAGCCTCATTCAAGAACTGGCCAAGTATTTGGATGGACATTTTGCCAAAAATAATATAAAAATTGCTAATCACATAGGAAAGAAACTCAGCATTATTAATCATTAGGGAAATACAAATGAAAATCACAGTAAGACACCACTTCACGCATATTAGGTTATCTTTTTTAAGAAGAAATTGAAAACAAGTGTTGGTGAGAATGTGTAGAAATATCCAATAGCCATATCCAATCATACATTTTTTATGGAAATGCAAAATCATGCAGCTGCTATAGAAAACAATTTGGTTGTTCCTCAAAAAGCTAAACAGAGAATTACCATATAACCCTGCAATTCCATTCCTAGGTATATGCCTAGAAGAATTCAAAATAGGGATTGAAATAGATACAGATATGTCTATTGCAACCTTATTCATTACAAACAAAAGGTAGAAACAATCCAAGGGTACATCAATTTATGAATGAACATATATATATAAATATACAATGGAGTTTCACTCAATTAAAAAATAAATGAAGTTTTGATACATACTACAATGTGGATGAACCTTGAAAACATGCTAAGTGAAGTAGGGCTGACACAACAGTACAAATACTACATAATTTCACTTAAGTACATAGAATGGGCAAACTCATACAGAAAGAAAGTGGACTAGATATTGAACTCTTAGTACAGAGTTAATCATATGTCTATAAAGTTAATTGGAAATAGATCTTAGTAGAAAGTAAGAATGGGAATAGGAGAGGGAGAAGGAAGAGTGTGTGGGTACGAGAGCAGGTGGGAGGACAGATACAGTGGGAAGAATTACTATATTCCTAAAGTTGTACTTTTGAAATGCATGAAGTTTGTATTCCTTAAATAAAAGGTTTCTGAGGAAAAAAAAAAGAAAGAAAGTAGACTAGATGTTACCAGGGATTGAGGTACAAGGAAAAGGGGAAGTTGGTTAATGGCTAAGGATTTCTATTAAATCAATGAAAAAAAAGTTTGAAAATAGTGGTAATTATTGCATAATACTACTGTGAATGCAATTAACATCAATGAATCATACAAGTACATTTAAAATGGCTAATTTTATGTTACCCATAATTTACCATAATAAAGACATTAAAAAAAAAATACTAGGGGCCAGCACTGTGGTGCAGTGTGTTAAAGCCCAGGCTACAGCGCCAGCATCCTACATGGGAGCAGGTTTGAGTCCTGGCTGCTCCACCTCTGATCTAGCTTCCTGCTAGTGCAGGAAGAGAAAGCAATGGAGCATGGCCCAAGTGCTTGGGCCCCTGCACCCATGTGGGAGACCAAGAAGAAGCTCCTGGCTCCTGGCTATGGATCAGCTTAACTCTGGCATGGCAGCCATTTGTGGAGTGAACCAGCAGATGGAAGACCCACCACCACCACCTCTCTTGGTAACTCTTTCAAATAAATAAAATAAATAATTAAAAAAAGATGATGGTGGGATTTAAGGAGGCTACCCAGTATTTCTTACTATCACATCTTTTTTTCCATTTTGTTCATCTGGAAAGCTAATGATGTCTCTGTCATATCCAAAAATCTTTCAAGGTTTCCCTTCAGTTAGCGTAAGCAAGGAAAAAAGATCCTGGAGTGTATATATAGTGACCTACTCTTTTATAGTCAGAAATACAATAATTTATCCATAAAACAACATAGAAATGAATAAAATCAAGTTTCAAATACTACATATAAACATATAGAACAAAGGGCATCTGATGTTTTTGTTGCAATAAAGTCTCTGCTAGTACAATTCTGTGAGTTTTCCTATTCCTCACCACATGTTGTCTCTAATCTTTTTGTGATTTTTCCCCTTCTTGTTGTTTACTCTCTCCTGTGAAGCCAAAATGTTAAGTATGACATCCACACGCTGCTGCTCAGAGTAATGTTTTCAATGAACTCCATTAATATTCTATTTCTTCTTTCATTTACAGCCCACAACTTCTGCAAAGGTCTCATGTCTTGTATGGGCATTCTCTTCTGTCTGTCTGAGCTTTTATGTTTGCCTACCCAAGGTATGTCTGATGAACCTTTTTTTCTTTCTGAGCAAAGAAGTCAGCTCAAAACAATCTGACTTAAAAACTCTGTCATTTTTGCTATAAAAATTAACAAAAGCTAGATGAAGTTATATTACTCAACATCACAAAACTGCCATTAGGAACACATGTTTTTTTTTTTTTTTTTACAGTCCACAAATGTATAGTGAGTTAAGAGGAGATAAAAAGAGAATAATCTATGTGTCTTTAATGTAGGTTTCAAATGATTTTGTCCTTCAAGGATGGACAATTTGGCCTTTGGGAAAAGTCACTGATTTTGGATGCCTGTATCACAAATCAAGGCATCTGGGTTTAAGTCTCAATTCTGTTCCTGATTCCAGCTTCCTCCTAATGCAGTTCCTGGGGGGCAGCAGATGATGGCTTATGTACGTAGGTCCTTGCTTCCATTGTGGGATATCTGGATTGAATTTTAGGTTCCCCAAATGCTTGCAACAGCAGGGAGATTAAAGCCCAGAGCTGGGAACACAACTCCAGGCCTTCCACATGAGTAGCAGGAACCCCATCACTCGAACTGTCACTGCTGCCTCCCAGGATCCACTTCTGCAAGAAGCTGAGACAGAAGCCAGAGTTGGGAATTGAACCCAGGCACTCTGATATGACACCAAAGCATCTTAACCAGCATCTCAACCACTGGGCCAAAGGCACACGTGGGAAGGGCTTTATTTTGTTAATGTTTTAAAAATACAAAGGTGGGAGGCAGAATCCATAGAGAAGTAAATGAAACCATGAGCAGAGAAGGGCCACGTTTATAGAGACAAGGAGCCTGCAGTAGAAAAGAACGACGGAAATCCAGGACAAAGCTGAAGATCTAGCCTCGGGAAGCAGGAAGACTGCATCCAAAGCAAAAACAGGGAGAAAAGAAGCCGAAATAAAATACGAGAGGAACCACCCGGAAGGATGTCCATAGCCTCGGTCTGGGGGCTCAATGCCCTCTCCTCAAAATGGACATGTAAGTGGTAGGTATAGGAATTCAAGAAGAGTATAATGCCTGGACAGAGGGAGTCAGCAAGATAGGGAGTCAGCAAGAGTGATACATTAAGGAGCTTCCCAACCAGTAAGCAGTTGTCCTCCGGGAAGTGGTAGGGTAGGCAAGCTCAGGTCTCACTCAGGCAAGTGCTGAGAAACACACATGGGGAATAAATGGAGGACGGGGGAGCTGCTTCTCACACACACAACATCCAGGTTCCTAAAGGCCGTGCAGAGCGCCAACAGGAGCAGCCACCAAGGGGCTGTGCAGAATTGTGCACCTGCAGGAAGGGTGGTGACTCATGCTCACTAGCATCAATCTACAAAACTCACTAGAATGCCATCAGCTGCTGGGCTCAGGGAAGGAAAGGCTAGCTGGCTCCTGATTGGAGAATGATACTTGCCACCTCTTCCCCTAGGCTCAGGGGAGTAATGCATAGTGCTGAAAGGGACAGATTTTGTTTTCACTCCTGTTGGCTGCCGGCATGGGACCCAGCAAAAGCAACAACAGCAGCCGAGTCACGCAAGTGCAAACTTGCTGCTTTTTAAGCAACAAGCTGGCAGGGAAGAGATCCTCTCTTTATCATGTATTTATTTATTTATAATTTGTACAGCATCCATATCCAAATGGAGTTGAGGCAGTTTGCAATAAAAACACATGTACACATGTCACAGGATACTTAAAATAAAGGTCAGAGAGTCTAGAAAAAGGATAGCTCTTGTGGTGCGACACATCTCTGCAAAGAGGAGACAAGCTGAGGACAAACAGGCCAGCAGGCCTTTTTCCTGGGTGGGAGGATGGGGGAGTCACAGGGGTGGGGGGAGGGCACATTCTCTCCTTGTTGCTTTTGTCTAAGACAACATAAAGAAAAAACCTTTCATGTGGGTGTGTGCCCCAAACACAGGCCCCAAGCACTCAGGGAAAGCAGAGTAGGTTCTGGTGTCAAGTGGATAGATGCAGCCAAATGTGTGCCCATTGTCTTTGCTGCCCCCAGCCTGGGAGAGAACACCACTGAAGCCCTAAACAGCCACTTTAAAGTCAGCAGGGGGGGGGGGGGGAGCAGCGCTGTGGCGCAGCAGGTTAACACTCTGGCCTGAAGCGCTGGCATCCCATATGGGCGCTGGTTCTACTCCCAGCTGCTCCTCTTCCAATCCAGCTCCCTGCTATGGCCTGAGATAGCAGTAGAAGATGAGCTAAGTCCTTGGGCCCCTGCACCCATGTGGGAGACCCGGAGGAAGCTCCTGGCTTCAGAGCATCGCAGTTCTGGCCGTCGCTGCCAACTGGGGAGTGAACCAACGGATGGAAGACCTCTCTCTCTCTCTCTCTCTCTCTCTCTCTCTCTCTCTCTCTGCCTCTCCTCTCTCTGTGTTACTCTTTCAAATAAATAAATAAATATTTTTTAAAAAAAGTCAGCAGAGTGGGCCCACCTACCTGTGTCTCCAAGAGATGTAGTGCATGAGACTTCTGACTCCAAAGTCAGAGTAAGTGAAGTCTAGACCTTAAGGCCTTGGAATCAGCTCCATCACTCTGCTTCCTTTACACAGAGCCTCTTCACGCACATGAAAACTCACTGAGCCTGCCTTCCAGGTCTTCACAAAAGGCTCTTGGGTACCCTCCTTGAAACCCTTGTTCTCTGAGAATCCTAAACAGAGCACAATCCACAGTAACCACACACAGGGCAGGGACAATGACTAAATGGGAAGCACAGAGGCCCACCATCCAGTCTCAGCGGGTGTCTGTAACCTCACTCTGTGCTCCCACACAACACACTATTCTTAGGATATAGAGCAGGATGCTGCTCCAAGAAATTGCAGAGAGCACTCTTCTCTTCCCACACTCACACCCCTGGCGGAGCCCACCTGCTACAACTGGAGCTGGCCACAGCTAGAACATTTGTTCACAAGCCAAGCAGAGTTGGGAGCCAAGGTAAGTGCTCAGTTTGAGATCTGTGGCGCAGACCTTCTGTCCATCATTTGTTGTGGTTGCAGAATGGATTATTTTATAACCGGTGATGTGCATGGTTTGAGGGTCTCAATGAAAGGATCCCGGAATCATCTGCTAGTAAATTCCAGAGGCAGAGAGTTTATTAATGATCAAAAGAAAGAAGTGGGAGAAAAATAGCCAACTAGGAAAATGCAAAGAGTACTGACACCAGAGGAGATGAAAGTATTAAGACATAAATCAGAAGCTGTGGCCTTGGGCAAGTGTTTAGTGGTTTAGTTCTACTCCTGTTTGGTTGAAAGAAATGCTTCTCTTTTTTTTTTGAGCTTGGTACCACTGAGGCCACCTGAGGGGTTAGAACATTCAGGGTCGGTGATTTTACTGGAAAAATGTAAAGACCTAGGTGCCACTGGGATAGAGAAGAGCCACATTTGGGCCCACTCAGCCTTCTTCTGACTACATGCTCTCCTTAACTGCAGAAATGAGTCAAACAGGATTTGCCTGGAGTGGTTAGTTTAGACCAGCCTCACCAGCACTGTGGTCAATTCACGCCACTCTCCCAGTCAACTGCCAAGGTCAAAGATGGGCAGATGGGATATTATACTATCTCCAGCAAAATGAGTTGTTTTCATACTCGTTGCATCTTGGATTTACCTGCTTCTCCAACATGCTGAGCAGCACACTAATTTCTAGTTCTCACGAAGGAATGAGACTGGAGGGAAGGTTCAGCCTCAGGCAGCAGTGGAAATTGTTCACTAGCGGGGCCAGCACTGTGGCACAGCAGGTTAAAGCCCTGGCCTGCAGTGCCAGAATCCCTTACGGGTGCTGGTTCACGTCCTGGCTGCTCTACTTCTGATCTAGCTCCCTGCTAATGGCCTGGGAAAGTGGTGGAAGATGGTCCAAGTTCTTGGGCCCCTGCACCCACATGGGAGAACCTAGAAGAAGCTCCTGGCTCCTGGTTTTGGATCAGTTCAGCTCCAGCCATTGTGAACATTTGGGGAGTAAACCAGCAGATGGAAGAACCCCTTCCCCCCTGCCTCTACTTCTCTCTGTAACTCTCTCTTTTGAATAAATAAACCTTTAAAAAGAAAAAAGAAATTGCCCACTAGTGTGTGCTTCCAGTCCCCCATTATTGTGCATAATCATACATTGATTCTTCTTACATGTACTACCCCAGTGGTTTCTCTTGATACACCTGCCCACCCTAACCACAGTTGCACTCAAATACCTCTGCCTTGACATATGTCTCGCCACCCGGCCAGAGAAGCTTGCCTTCCCTCTATTCTCTACCATGATCTATAGTAATAGGGTCAAGGGGGTGAGAACTTGGTTCCAGCCTCCCTAATGCTTTGACTCACCCTCATAAAAAGTTATTGGTGTCAGTGCTGGTCTAGCAATTGCCTCTTCCCCCACACCCCTCCTTGGCTTCTATAATTTCACTTCCCCCCACTGTACATACAATAAATTCTAATGAGCTCTCACATTCTTCCACCAAGCACCCTCCATTACTCAGTTAAAGCCAAGAGAGAAAAACAACTTCCTGCAGAACGTCTACACAGTCATGGCGTTCTAAGCAGCTTAACAAACATACAGAAGCACATCATACTTCACTGAAGCAGGAATCCATCAAGCAAAAGAAAAAAGAAAACACAACCAGGATCTATATTCAGGAGCAGCATCAGCCCCATCAGAGAAGGGGGTGGGAAGTACCTGAGCTGAAGATAATATTCTGTTGTAGGATCTGTGTAATATACAGCACTTCAACATGTAACAGGGATCATAAAATAGACAAGCGTACTTCAAAAGTTTCTTGGAAAATGGAATTAGAAGATAGGTTTATTTTGGTGCAAAAAATTTTCGAAAGCCATGCACAAAGGGAGTTTTCATTGTAAAAGAGTTCATGTAATACATTATTAAAAACTATGCATGGGTTTCAAAGCAGTTTGCACCAAAACAAACTTATTTTTTAATTCCATTTTCATAGAATTTTTAAAACTATCCTCATGTATACAAATGACAGGCTCACACATATGGTTAATTTCACCAGGAAATGAATCAATACCTTAATTCCCTACCATGTGCTAGGTGTAAAACTGACTACCTTATGTTATCCACAAGGGAAAATATGGGCTTAGCTGACTTCACCTCTCCACTCATGCCCTGAACAGTTGTCACATTTACGTAGATATTGGAAACACACCCAGACAAAAGCAAATTCGACTTTCTCTTCTCATCTCCTTGTCTCTTTTGCTACTGCACACCCAGTTAACTCCAGTTTAGAATGCTACCTTGAGAGGCATAAGTTACAATCCATGTTTGTGGAACTGCCACATAACATCTTGTATGGGACCCCCTGTTTCTTGTACAAAGTGGGAAGACACAACTGAGAAGCTGCCCCCAGGGGGAGAGATCACATTCTTCTTCCTTGGGCGTCTGTGCATCCCAAGGCCCCCTCAGTGCCCACTGCCCCTCTCCTCCAGGGGTCACTACAAGAAAAGAGACGGACCCTGCAGAAAGCAGGAGGGAGAAGTTCTAGAGTGACTAATGTCAGAGAGAGCAGGGTTGGGCAGGGCTGATTTCCAGAAGAAGGACTAACAGATGGGTCCCAGGGAATCTGAAAGGGAGCCAAGGAAGTTAAATTTGAAGATGAGAAAGAATAACTGCTGAAATGCCTTCTACAAAAGTCTGCTTTGTAAACTCTCACATACTTGCTGTTTGCTTCCTCGTGTATCCCTTGTGGTCATAACTGTAGAAAACACTTAGGATATGATTCGAGGGTTGCTACACTTTCAGAGGGAGGGCTGGAGCTGGAGCAAATCAAGATAAGGGCATCCAAAATGCCCTGGACAAGGAAACAGAGCATCTTGGGAAGTGCCGCGATGGCAAAGAAGTGGGTGCAGCAAGTTTAAGCAGGCACTCATCTCATGGACTATGCAGAATGTGCAGACTGGATCAGAATGCAAACTATCTCACTGGAAGACACACACCAGATAACAGGGAGAGCCAGAGCACAAGTGTGTTTCTGATTCCAACTGCCATGCTGGCAACACTGATCTGCACCCTAGTAACTTGGCCTCCAAGCCTGCAAAATAGGCCCTAGCTATTCCTTTCTTCACCTGGAAACTAGGTTGATCATAGAAAATAATTTTCCTCAAGATAGCATCCATTTGGAATTTCAATGGCTCCAGGTATTTCAGCAGAGATTCTCAGATGTTCCCTGTGCCACTGCACATCTGGTGGGTGATGTTCATGTTTGTGGTCCTGCATCTATTGTGTTTACATACCCAGCCTTGTAGCTCTAAAGTTGGCTCCTTTCTTACAAATCAAGAATTGCCCTGAAATGCAAGATAATGAGAGTGACACTGCTTACCCAAGTAATCAGTTACCTGCTTAGAAAGGAAGTCAAGTCTTTCTAAATACCTTCTCCACCTGCTGACGCCTCTGTCTCAAGTATTTCCAGAAGTCTCCAGACTAGCTCACAGCATCTGAGCTGTTGCTGGTGTCTCTTTCTGGCTACTCTACTAATCACAGTGTTTCTCTTCTGGCTGCTCTATACTTGTAAGGAGATATATGGCAAAGCCTGCTCTCCCCCTCTATGAAGCATTCTGGTGGACAAGTACAAAGGCAGGGTTTCCTGAGCCCCAGTGGTGACACTGATTAAAGATTTCTGTTTTCTCTGGGCCCAGGTATGAGCAAGGAAGTTGGATCAAGTGCATGTTACAGAAACAGCCATCCCCAGAACATAGGCTCCTGGGTGATGATGAAGTCTTCACCACTGGCTTATGGCTGGCTTCTTCTGCTTTAGATCAATACTCTTCACCCTATGCAGATTAATGTCATGCATTTGGAACCAAGTGGTTACTCATCCTCTTCTGTCTGTTGGTCAAAATGGCCCAGCCATGTCTAAATCCTATCAGTATGCAGTAGAATGCCTCATGGTATGCTAAAATCCCTACCACAGGTGATTACAAACTAGCAACTTTAATTTAAATAAACCAAATATAAGTCAAACAAAAACCTCTAGTAGTTATTTTTTCTAGAATCAAATTACTCTAATATAACTTACAATTGATGATGAAAAGCTAGCATGTTGTTCAACCACATGTAACACTTCCAGATCCATGGGAAGACAGTCAATCTGTCACCTAGCAATGCAGGCTCTCCAAAGTAAGTATGTCCAGCCTCATTTTTCATTATCTTTTGCTCAGTGGTTACATTTCTGCCCCATGGGCCTCAGCCAGTCTGGCAGCACTTTCATCATCTCTGTGCCACTGAGAATACTATTCCCGAAGCACTCCAACTCCATACTCACCTAGGGATCCTCCAGATATTAACCACCCTTCCAGACCCAACACCACCTCCACCAGGAAGCCTTCGCGGATGCCATCATCTCCCATTCTTCATCCCTTCAGCAGTAAATCTGAGCCTGCAGCACTCCCTGAGCACACGGACACTACACTGAATGCAAGCAGTGCACATCGTGAGCTTGTTTAAAATGTTAGACATAAAGAAATGAGGTGGCTTTGCTGGGCCTTTGTGTGACTTGGAGTCCAATTTCATAATTTTGTCTCTTCTTCATTAAATTTCACTTCCACAACAAGCAGTACAAAATAAAGTTTTTCATAGTGTTTGCTTGTAAAGAGAGACCATTTGAATACTTTATATATTCTTGTGTCTGTCTGTAGGTGTTTTCACAGGCTCAACACGTTCTTTTAACAGAATAAACGTAATTTATACAGGAAACACCATTTTACATTTACAAAGTAAAAGCTGATATGGCAATCCCAGCATGTCTCAAACTGCGTCCATCCTTCTATCTATCCATCCAGAGAGAAATCTGGTAGGCTCATAGCTGGAAATACCAGCCACCCATGCTCTGCAGTAAGGAGCAGAAATTGAATGTTCTGGAAGGTAACCAGGTTGCCTGAAAGCAAAGCGGATTCTGTGTAATTCCCATTTTCATAGAAATTTATAATGCCATAAGAATCCTAGTGGTGTAATAGCTACCACCTCTTCCTTTGACTTCACACTAGAGTTGCTTTTGTGTCTTTCTTTGGGGAGAGGTAAATTTGAGGGTAGTAGCCACTATTTACAGTAAAAGGCTGTTACAGTGTTTTTCAAGGGACCAAAATAAGAAAACTTTATAAGCGGGGGAAGTGGTGAAAGCAAGAAACAGTGCACCTTGGGGAGCTCCTCAAGAGTTTTCAGAATTGAATAGGCTCCTCAGGGAGTGAAAACCTAGATGTGGGATGAAAGTAATGAGGTTTTCTTATACTTTTTGATTAAAAGAGTAAAGGCGGCCAAATGGACTATGATTTGCTCCTGGGGAGTACCTCATTCATCATACATATTTATTGAGATCCGAAGTCATTTTGGATCCCAGTGATGCTGTTCTAAATCCCATACTTCCTGGGCTGAGCTCCAGGTAGATGCAAAAACCATTTCCCCGAACTCCACCTGGTCCCAGGATCCTCCAACCTCAGAACTGGCTGGGTTCTTACCCATACACGTTCTTAGGATGGATTCAAAAGAGCCATCTAGTCCATGATGATGCATTCTTTAATTACCACTGCTATTTATTGAGGGCTAACGATGAACAAAACAGAGCAGGGACCTAAAGATATCTGTAACATGTGAAGAATTTATGAGCAATGAGAAATTATTCTATGCTATTAAAAACAAGTTACAGGGATGAGCTTTTGGTACAGTGGTTAAGACACCAATTGGGACATCCACCTCCCATCTTGGAGTGCTTCAGTTCAAGTTCCAGCTCAGCTTCTGATCCCAGCTTCCTGCAAATGCACACTCTGGGCAACAGCAAGTAATGGACCAAGTACTTAGGTCCGTACTGCTGATGCGGGAAATCTGGATTGGCTATTCAGTTACTGCATTCATCCTGGCCCAGTCCTGGCTATTCCAGGTATTTGGGGAGTGAACCAGCAAAGGAAGACCTCTTTCTGCCTCTCTGGTTGTCAATTAAAAATAAATAAATAAAAGTTACAAAGTAGGGGAAAAGTGCTACATTGGCTTAAAGGAAAGAGAGAAAGAATGGAAGAATCACTTAACTTGAGGTATATCTTAATAAGTGGTCAGAGGACTCCTGGAGGAGCAGAGAGATTGGACTTGCAAGAAGAGCCTTGAGGTGGCCTGCAGCCTTGACTGACTGCTGACAATCTGAGAATCAGCTGAAGAAGCTTTGCCAAATTGTGTTGTGCAGTACACTTTAGGGGAATTATAAAGGTATGATGATAAAGAGAACCCAAAAGAAGGTCTGTGATCAAATAAGATTGCAAAGACCTGGATTGACCAGAATTTTATAAAGCAAGATGACCATGCATTTTAATATGTTAAGGTTCATGGGGAATTTATAAACAGGAGTATAAGAAATACTATTTCCTTAAAATCAGCATATGAAAGAGTTATCTGCACCCCTATATTTATTGCAGCTCAATTCACAACAGCTAAGATATAGAATCAACTCAAATGTTCATCAACTGCAGACTGGATAAAGAAATTATAGGATATGTACACCATGGAATACTACACAGTGGTTAAAAAGAAAAAAAGAAATCCTGTCATTTGCAACAAAATGGATGAAACTGGAAAACATCATACTTAGCGAAATAAGCCAGTCCCCAAAGGACAAGTATCATATGTTCTCCCCGATCTGTGGTAAACAATAGAGCACCTAAAAGATTATCTATACAAGTGAAATTGACACTTTAAGATGACTTTGAACCATCCTTGTCTCAATTGTTAAGAAACAGTTTTTTGTTGTTGCTAATTTTTTTTACTATTTGTTGAACTATTTAGTATAGAGTTAATCTTATGTGTATAAAGTTAGTTGAAAATAGATCTTAGTAAAAAATAAGAATGCGAACAGGAGAGGGAGAAGGAAGAAGGGTAGGAGGGCAGGGGTACAACAGGAAGGATCACTATGTTCCTAAAGTTCCACTGAAAAAAATGTATGAAATTTGTATACCTTAAATAAAAGGATTCTGGGGGCTGGTGCTGTGGTGTAGCAGGTAAAGCTGCCGTGTACTGTGCCGGCATCCCATATGGGTGCCGGTTCGAGTTCCTGCTGCTCCACGTCTGATCCAGCTCTCTGCTATGACCTGGGAAAGCAGTGAAAGATGGCCCAAGTTCTTGGGCCCCTGCACCCATGTGGGAGATCTGGAAGAAGTTCCTGGCTCCTGGCTTCGGATTGGCACAACTCCAGCTGTTGCAGCCAAGTGGGGAGTGAGCCAGTGGATGGAAGACCTCTCTCTCTGCCTCTCCTTCTCTCTGTGTAACTCTGACTTTCAAATAAATAAATAAATCTTAAAAAATAAAAATAAAAGGATTCTGGGGAAAAATAAATACATACATAGATAAATAAAAAAGAAATACTATTTCCCAAATTTACATTATCAAAGCATTTTTATATTGTCTTTTTTGTTTTTGGTCTTGAAGCACATCACAAGACTAGTGTTCAGTAAGCCACTTTGTGGGGAATAGCATCATTGCATATTAACTGACTTACATCACGATCGATAAGGCAGAAAAGTCACGCCCCTTGGACCTTCTAGGATGCAAAGGACTCAGCCCTTGGATCTGTTCTGAGTCTGAGACTTCATCAACAGAAGCTCTCTGTCTCTTGGTACAAACTTTGTTTTCTACACAAAAGAGCAAAGGCATTGTCTCTGCTAAGGACCCTCTCCTAGGAATGGGAAGGATGGGATTCTGACACACATAACATCTGGGGCCTGCACAGAGCACTGCTCACCAGTTAACCTTCTTAGGGCAGGCAGGAGGTGCCACCCTTAAGCTTGAGTGTGGCTGGGAAATAACCGCTCCCAATGCCATCAGGATAATAAGAAAATTCATTGCAGATTAGCTCTTTTAATTCAAGGTACCGTCGGACAGAAACGCTGTACAATTCCTGTGCTGCCTCCAAATTAAGTGACTGGAGGCAATTTTCATTCTATTTTAAATTTTGTCTTTTCCACCAATAGCACGGGACATCCCTCCCTGCTCCATTACCATGGATGGTGCCAGCTTTTGACTTTGATTTCCGAGTCAGCTTTTTAAGGCATCGTGTTCATGCCAGTGGACTCAAGGCCTTCAGAACTAGGTCAGGCATTTGCTGGAGGTCATTACAAGGCTACAAAATAGAGCATGCTTAATTCTGTTATTTCTGAAGATTTTCTTCTTCTCTCTCATGTGCATAGAAGACAATCAGTACTTAATTAAATTTCGGAATTGTTCCTGAACATTTCAGACTGTCAAAGATGCATGTGACCTCCTTTCACCCGAGCCACCCAAGAGAGGTTTCAACAAAAGCATGTAAAAGGAACAAAGTGGGCTTGTCGACCAAAGACTTGAGAAACTATATCAACTGTTGTACTTCTATTTTAAACACCAATGCTTAAAACGTTCCAGCAGGAAAATCCTCCGTACATAAAATTCAGAGATGGGCATGACCTAGTCAGGAGTCCAACCTTTTCATTTTAGATGGAGGTTGAGTGACTTAACTGAAAGTGATACCCCAACAAATATTCAGGCTAGAGTCTAATTAGCAGGAATATTAACTAGCATTGGACAAGCTGCAGTGTCCAGGTCCTGCCCTCAAAGACTGAGGCACTCGATTCCCTAGCCACTGGGTGTGTAGTGAGTGATAGTGGAGAATCTCTTCTGAGAGTGTTTGATGGAAAGCTTCTACCTACAGATCAGGCCTCCTTTCCAGAGCAGCCCACACCCAGCATCAATGAGGGCTGTCACAGACCTGCCCTGAACTTGGGGTACCTATATCCCACACAGGAGTGTGTGATTCAAATCCTGCCTCTGCTATTGATCCAGCTTCCTGCTAATGTACACCCTGGGAGACAGCAGGTAATAGCCTCTGTAGTTGGGTTCCTGCAACCTGTGGGAGAGACCAGGAAGGCATTCCTGGCCCCTGTCTGTGGCAAGGCCAAATCAGGTCCTTGTGGGCTTTGCGCAGTTAATTATAAGATGGAAGATCTGTGTGTCTGTGTGTGTGCGTGTCCTGCCTCTCAAACAAATAAAACTTTTTCAAAAAAACCCTACCCTTTGGTCCAGGGAGAGACAATTCCACAGAGCCAATGACTGCATTGTAGTGAGGGTACTCCTTGGCCCATTCCTGCTCACTACCCTTCTCATATGTCTGACAGCATTCCCCAGTCACCTTCTTCAGCGCCAATCTCTATCTCAGAACCTGCTTCCCAGGGAACTTCAATGGCTGCAGAATTCAAAGCCTCAGGATAGCTTCGTTTTGGCAGGCACCCTTTGACACATGGTTGGATGGACTTTTTAACAATATTTTGTTTATTTCCTGATTATGAATTTATTTTTTAAGGAAGACAGAATGTGCTGCGGACAAGTAGAAGGTATCTAGAAACAATGCCCTAGTCAGTCTGTCAGTTCAATGGAATTCTCTCTCTCTCTCTCTCTCTCTCTCTCTCTCTCTCTGCTCAATGGCTACGAAAAACAGGAATTCAATAAAAAGAATAGAAGAAAATGACTCATCATGGGCAGTCTCCTTTCAGTGAGTAAGAAGGTGTTTCTCAAAATTAGCTGTGTCAATAATCAATCCTGGATTGTGGTCACCCTCTTATAAAAAAATTTACTTATGAATCTATTTAAAAAGTAGACTGACAGGAGGAGGGGAAGCGGGGGGAGATCTTCCATCCACTGATTTACTCCTCAAATGGTCACAAGAGTCAGGGCTGGGCCAGGTAGAAGCCACAAACCCCATCCAGGTCTCCCATGTGGGTGGCAGGAGCCCAAGAATTTAGGGCATCTGCTGCCTTCCCAAGCATATTAGCAAGAAGCTGAATCAGAAGCAGAGTAGCCAGGACTCAAACCAGCCTTCCAATATAGGATGCAGGCATCCCAAGCATCAGCTTATGCTGTTGGACCATGACATCTGCCCCTGTGGTCATCTTATTACTAAAAGGGAAGGGACTATTTTAATCTGCCCAAGCTCTGTCATCAATTGATTTCATATGACTTACTGTGAGTTTTATTCAACAAGAATTATGAGCTGTTTCCATGCCTGCAGAGACCCAATATTTTTGCTTTGTGGCATTGTCCCTGACTGCCCATTGCATCTGAGGATTTAAACATGTTCCCAGGGCCAGCTCTGTGGCATAGTAAGTAAAGCCATCACCCACAGAGCTGGCATCCCGTATGGGTACCGATTCAAGACCCAGCTGTTCCACTTCTGATCCAGCTCTTTGCTATGGCCTGGGAAAGCAGTAAAAGATGGCCCAAATCTTTGGGCCCCTGCACCAGCATGGGAGACCTGGAAGAAGCTCCTGGCTCTTGGTTTTGGATCTGGCTGTTGTGGCCTCTGCCTCTCTGGAACCCTGCCTTTCAAATAAATAAATTAAAAAAAAAAAAGTTTGTGTGTGCATTCTGTAATCCCAGAAGAGTCAGAGTCAGATACTGAGAACTCTGGTGACAGCAGCATTGCTTCGCATGAAAATATCCTTTAACCCAAACAGTGGCCAGTTCAATCACTGTAGAACAGAAATGGACTTGATCAAAGGTCCAAGCAGTGAAGCAGGGCATTCCCATCTAGGGGGGAGAGTCACTGAAGAAAGTCTAGCACAGGGTGCTGTTGGCCACAGAATCAGATCATGGCAGTTACACTCTGGAAGGGCCTCTCTCATGCTCTGAAGAACGGATGCCTACTTCCTTCCACGGAAAGGAATTTCTGTCTAATACAGCAGAATAAATGAGGTCACTTACAAGTGAAGTCCCTCTATCTCATATTTTCTTAAAATTATTTTTTGTCCACGCAACATTTGAAAAAATTCTGATGGCCTTAAAAATCACACATGGTTATAATTTTTGGCAGAAATTACATAAAATCCCTGCCTCAACAACCCAGCTACACCTACCTGACTAAAGGTAACCACAACTAATAATTTGACATATATTCAAGACTTTCCTCTAATGTCTTATATATAGCCTTAATTTTGTTTGTTTACATTCAAATAAGTTTTTTTTAACGAAATAAGATGCTTTGGTGATCTTTCCATAGATTCTGGAATCTTCCATTGATAGCAATTTTTGTGGTTTTTATTTATTTATAAGTAACAACACTGAAATACACATTTTTTCTTTTAGCAAGCATTTCCTAAGGCATGCATTTCAAAGTAGAAGTGCTAGAATAAAAGGTTTGAGCATGTTACATTTTAATAAATATCACCCAATGATCACATCAAAAGCTCAAGTCAGTTTCTTTCTTTCTATGAGAGGCAGAGGGACAGAAAACAGAGAGAAAGCTCCCACCACTGGTTTATTTCCCAAATGCCCACAACGACTGGGGCTGGCCTGGACATATGCCAGTAACTCAACCCGGGTCTCTCACGGGTGACAGGAACACAATTACTTGAGCCACCACAGCTGCCTCCCATGATCTGCATCGACAGGAAGCTGGAATCAGAAGCCACAGCCAGATATCTAATCCATGTACTCTGATAAAAGTTGTGGTGACCTAATGGGCATCTTAACCACTAGGGCAAAGCCTATCCCAGTTCCTGACAATTTAATGGGGGCCAACTTATTAAATTCCTCATCTGTCAAAATATTTGTTTTACCCTTTTAAGCTATTTATTCTGTAAGTTTCATATATTTTCAAAAACTGTATAATTTTCAGTTCTCAGAATAATCCTAGTAGATGACAATATATTATTCTTTTGAAGCAATGCTGAGTATAATTCATTTTATTTTACATTACCTTTGTATTTATGGTTTTTATATCTTTGCTAGAAAGCAATATTAGTCTATAGTTTTCTGTTTATGTGCCATGCCTGTATGGCTGTTAATGTCATTTGGGTAGTATTCCATTACTTTTCAGTGCTCTGAAATAGTTTATAAAGCATAGGGAATTATCTGTTCCTTAAATTTTATGTAGAGTATACTTACACACACTCTAATAGAACCAGGATTGGAACTCATAGAAGAGTTTGGCAAAGTAGCAGGATATAAAATCAATGCACAAAAATCAACAGCCTTTGTATACACAGGCAATGCCATGGCTGAGGAAGAACTTCTAAGATCAATCCCATTCACGATAGCTACAAAAACAATCAAATACCTTGGAATAAACTTAACCAAGGACATTAAAGATCTCTACGATGAAAATTACAAAACCTTAAAGAAAGAAATAGAAGAGGATACCAAAAAATGGAAAACTCTTCCATGCTCATGGATTGGAAGAATCAATATCATTAAAATGTCCATTCTCCCAAAAGCAATTTATACATTCAATGCAATATCAATCAAAATACCAAAGACATTCTTCTCAGATCTGGAAAAAATGATGCTGAAATTCATATGGAGACACAGGAGACCTCGAATAGCTAAAGCAATCTTATACAACAAAAACAAAGCCGGAGGCATCACAATACCAGATTTCAGGACATACTACAGGGCAGTTGTTATCAAAAAAGCATGGTATTGGTACAGAAACAGATGGATAGACCAATGGAACAGAATAGAAACACCATAAATCAATCAAAACATCTACTGCCAACTTATATGTGATCAAGGATCCAAAACCAATCCCTGGAGTAAGGACAGTCTATTCAATAAATGGTGCTGGGAAAATCGGATTTCCACTTGCAGAATCATGAAGCAAGACCCCTACCTTTCACCTTACACAAAAATTCACTCAACATGGATTAAAGACTTAAATCTATGACCCGACACCATCAAATTATTAGAGAACATTGGAGAAACCCTGCAAAATATAGGTACTGGCAAAGACTTCTTGGAAAATACCCCAGAGGCACAGGCAGTTAAAGCCAAAATTGACATCTGGGATTGCATCAAATTGAGAAGTGTCTGTACTTCAAAAGAAACAGTCAGGAAAGTGAAGAGGCAACCGACAGAATGGGAAAAAATATTTGCAAACTAGGCAACAGATAAAGGGTTGATAACCAGAATCTACGAAATCAAGAAGCTCCACAACATAAAAACAAACAACCCACTTAAGAGATGGGCCAAGGACCTCAATAGACATTTTTCAAAAGAGGAAATCCAAATGGCCAACAGACACATGAAAAAATGTTCAAGATCACTAGCAATCAGGGAAATGCAAATCAAAACCACAATGAGGTTTCACCTCACCCCGGTTAGAATGGCTCACATTCAGAAATCTACCAACAATAGATGCTGGAGAGGATGTGGGGAAAAAGGGACACTAACCCACTGTTGGTGGGAATGCATATTGGTGAAGCCACTATGGAAGTCAGCCTGGAGATTCCTCAGAAACCTGAATATAACCCTACCACACAACCCAGCCATCCCACTCCTTGGAATTTACCCAAAGGAAATTAAACTGGCAAACAAAAAAGCTGTCTGCACATTAATGCTTACTGCAGCTCAATTCACAATAGCTAAGACCTGGAACCAACCCAAATGCCCATCAACAGTAGACTGGATAAAGAAATTATGGGACATGTACTCTATAGAATACTATACAGCAGTCAAAAACAATGAAACCCAGTCATTTGCAACAAAATGGAGGAATCTAGAAAACATTATGCTGAGTGAATTAAACCAGTCCCAAAGGGACAGATATCATATGTTCTCCCTGATTGGCGACAACTAACTGAGCACCAAAGGGAAAACCTGGTAAGGTGAAATGGACACTATAAGAAACAGTGACTTGATCAGCTCTTGTCCTGACTGTTGATGTACAATGTAATACTTTATCCCTTTTAGTACTTTTTTGTGTTCTAGTACTAGTGGTTGAACTCTGTAATTAACACACAATTATTCTTAGGTGTTTAAATTTTAACTGAAAAGTGATCCCTGTTAAATATAAGAGTGGGAATAAGAGAGGGAGGAGATGTACAATTTGGGACATGCTCAATCGGACTTGCCCCAAATGGTGGAGTTAGAAACATGCCAGGGGATTCCAATACAATCCCATCAAGGTGGCATGTACCAATGCCATCTCACTAGTCCAAGTGATCAATTTCAGTTCACAATTGATCACACTGATAGGTCTAAGAGTCAAAGGGATCACACAGACAAGACTAGTGTCTGTGAATACTAACCGATAGAATCAAATGGGAGAGAACGATCCAACATGGGAAGTGGGAGACACAGCAGACTCATAGAATGGCAGATGTCCTAAATAGCACTCTGGCCTCAGAATCAGCCCTTAAGGCATTCGGATCTGGCTGAAGAGCCCATGAGAGTATTTTAGGCATAGAAAGCCAAGACACTCTGGAAAAAAAGAAAAAGACCTAAATGAAAGATCTCTGCGAGTGAGATCCCAGTGGAAAGAACGGGACCATCAAAGAAGGAGGTACCTTTCTCTGAAGGGAGGAAAGAACTTCCACTTTGACTATGACCCTGCTGGAATAAGATCGAAGTCCGCAAACTCAAAAGGCTTCCATAGCTTTGGCAACTCATGACTAGAGCCTAGGGAGATTACTGATTCCATAAACAAGAGTGTCAAATTGTTAAGTCAACAACAGGAGTCATTGTGTACTTACTCCTCATGTGGGATCTGTCCTTAATGTGTTGTCCAATGTGAAGTAATGCTATAACTAGTACTGAAACAGTATTTTACACTTTGTGTTTCTGTGTGGGTGCAAACTGATGAAATCTTTACTTAGTATAAACTAAATCGATCTTCTATATATAAAGATAATTGAAAATGAATATTGATGTGAATGGAATGGGAAAGGGAGTGGAAGATGGGAGGGGTGCGAGTGGGAGGGAAATTATTGGGGGGGGGAGCCATTGTAATCCATAAACTTTGGAAATTTATATTTACTAAATAAAAGTTAAAAAAAAAGAAAAAAAATAGAACCAGAACTTTGATACATTTTATAGTTATCTTTATCATTCTTGGTCCATGAAAATTTTCTGATTTTTTTTTTTGGTCAATTTAGGAAATTACCTTTTTCATCCAAGCATACAGACTTGTAGAAAAAATATACATATATCCTTTTTTAAAAAAAAAGTTTATTTATTTGAAAGGCAGAGTTATAGAGAGGCAGAGGCAGAAGAAGAGGGAGAGAGAGGGAGAAGGAGGAAAAGGGAGGGAGGGTGGGAGGGAAAGAGAGAGAGAGGTCTTTCATCCACTGGTTCACTCCTCAGATGGCCTCAATGGCCAGAGATGCACCAATCCGAAGCCAGCAGCCAGGAGCTTCTTTCAGGTCTCCCACACGGGTGTAGGGGCCCAAGGACTTAGGTCATCTTCTACTGCTTTCCCAGGCCGTAACAGCTGGATTGGAAGTGGACCAGCTGGGTCTGGAACCGGTGCCCATATGGGATGCCGGCACTGCAGGTGGTGGCTTTTCCTGTTATGCCACAGTGCCGACCCCTACATATATACTTTCACAATTTCTTTTTTTCTTTTTTTAGGTTTTTAAGCTTTTCATTTAGTGAGAAAAATGCATAGGGGAGTGAGGGATTTAAGGGAGAAGGAAAAGTCTGGAAATTAAGTTGGGGTCCATACTGAGCAGAGAGCAGGCCGAGAGCCACGTGCAGTGAACATTTGGTTATGAGCAGCCACAAGCAGCTTAGCAGGAGCAGTGAAGCAAAGGCAAAAAGAGTTCAGGCAGCCCAAAGGCCAGGCACCCTGAAGGCGCAGGGCAACAAGGGGAGTCAGGGCAGCGAGGAAGAATAAAGGCCATGATTTCTTTTTAAAAATCATTGATTGCCATAGAGCACAACAGAAGACCTCCCCTCTTGATGAGGAGTTTAAGTGGACAGGGTTGTATGACAGATCTCAAGAACGTACTCATCTTGATCGACTAAAATGTTACACCTGTTGATTCATAACTGCCCAGTTCCCCTTTCCCTTAGCCCTTAGCAACCACCATTCCACTCTGATTCTATGGAATAGACTACTTCAGATAGCTCATTTGAACAGAATCACACAATGTATTTGGTTTTCAGTCTATTTCACATAGCATACCAGCCTCAAGGTATATAACATCTGTCAATTAATTGTTCATGAAGTAAATGAGAAAATTTACTTGTTTCAGTTTCTAATTTCTTAGTGAAGAGAAATTTTTAGCCATTCACTTCTTTGGTTAATTTCTAATTTCATTTTTCCATGGTCAGAATTTGGAGTAATGATTTCTGGTGATTTAGAATTTATTGAGATGCTCCTTTAGATTAATGCATTTTCAATTTTTAAAGTGTTTCATTGGAATCTGAGAGGCATTTATATTTTATGTTTATTGGGTAATGTATTTTCAGGACTTTCATATCCAATAGGAATACCATATACCTATATAAAGATACATAATGCAGCTTTTTAAACATTATTTAAATCCTTTTATCTTAATTTTGTTCACATAGCTTGCTTTCTAGAGGAGTGTGTTAGGGTTTTCATTTCTGATAAAAGCCTTTGCTACTGTCTCCTGGCATTTTAATATTTATTTCAGATACATTTTAAAGGCAGAAAAATTCACAATTATGGGATTTCTGGTTAATTATGTTGTTAATTTATATACAATAATCTTCTTTGTTGTATCTAATGCATTTAATTTGATTTTTGTCCTTTTTTTCTTTTATCATTGGCATTTGCCTGGCATATTTTCCCCATCCCTTTATATTTAGTCCTTCTTGTTATTTGGTTTTAGACAGGTTTATTTTAAATAACACCTAGCTAGTTTATTACACTGTCATCCATCTTCTTCACCATCAGCCAATGAGGGAGTTCATATTTTAAAAGGTTAATTTATCCATTCCTATGTAACACAATTACTGACATTTTGAAATACATTCCTACTATAGTGACTGTATTTCAGTTAACCATGTAGTCTTGCTTTTTCTTTTGTGTGTATTTATTGTTTTAGCTTATGAAAGAATATTTTCTTTTCTTATTTTTTGTTATGCTAATGGATTTGAAGCTGTAAATTCTAACTTCAAATTGTACCACCAAACATTTAAGTGAACATTTTTAAACCTGAAGTTGTCTACCAATATATAGTTAAGATCACCATTAATATTCTTCCATCCACCCAGAAAATAAATCTCAGCAGAGTTTTTATTTTCAAAGCCAGTACCCCTCAGTCCTCAGTCCATCACCTCACATCCTGATGTGTGTGATCTTATCATCATCAATGTATGATTCAGCAACTACGCAGATGTAGGAGTGTGTTGGCCTCGTTCCTTTCTCAGTATGACTCCTCAGATCCTTCATTGTCCTCCATCTTGCGTTGTCATTCTATTGTCTTGCATAGGTGATCACATATTTCAATCTTCCAAAACCAGTCAGTAGATTATTTGTGATGTCTATATTTTTCTGTCTCACTTGAATGTTTCTTTGACTCGAATCCTTACGTTCTCAAAGACTGCTCCATTATTCTCTATTACCAGTGTGGCAGAGGAGAAGTCTGATGACAATCTGCTTCTTATCGTTTTGTATGCACATTACTTCTTGTCTCCGCCATACCTGTCCAAAAGCTTTTACGTTTTTTACGTGGATACTGTTGGAAATTTTAGAATATGTTCCAACAGACTGTCTAGGTGTGGTTCTTTAATTCTCCTTGGTATTTGACGAATCCCTTCATAGTGAGAACATTCTTCCTACATCTCAGAAAAAAATTATTTTTCCATGATTTTTCCTTCTATTGCTATTAATTATATGTTGAACTTTTGGGATTTATTCTCTATTGTATGAAAAGATGACCACAGTTCTGAGTACACAAGAACAGTCATGAAAGGAACTCAACTCTCAGTATGATACCAAGACATAACAATCTAACAATATTCAGACAATTCTACCCACACAATGCTTTTCAAAAGCAGGTTCATGGAGCACCCACATGAAAATCAACCTTGGTGGTGGTAAGAATGCATTTTCCTGTGCTCTATCCCAGACTTTCCCACAGTCAGAATCTGAAGATATGGTCATGGAACACAACTTCTCCCTGATACACATAAAGGCTGAGAAACACTGTATCAGTAGCTAAGAAACAGAAGACCATAGGTGTCTGCATGATCCTAAATACAACCAAACCCAGGCACTGAATCCAAGAGCATCACTAGGTATTCATGTAGCTGATACAGGTTGTGAATATGTGTATGTATACAAATTATTTCAGATGACAACTTAATTATCCTATAGACCATCAGCATGGATAGAGTACTTAACCCTTACCCCTGCCAGGAGACATTTTTAGACTTCATTTTATAAATGAAAAAGTGAGTCCCAGAGAATTTTACTTGATGACAAAGAGAATCACATCTAGGATATGGACTATGACACTCTTATAAACTGAATACTAACCTCCAAATATACCCAAGTCCTAGTCATTGGAACCTTTGAATATTACCTTTTATGGTAAACTTGGCTTTGCAGAGGAGATTAAGGAGCTTGAGATGAGGAGAGTGTCGTGAATTCCACAAGAGGGTTCTAAATGTAAACCCAGGTGTCCTTATAAGAGGGAAGCAGGCAGAATTAACTTATGTAGTTGTCAGGAAGATGGCAATGTGAAGAGTGCAGGGAGATGCACCCTCGCTGGCTCTGTAGACAGAGGAAGAACCAAAAGCCAAGGAAGAGAAGAAACGCAGCTTCAGATGCTGAAAAGGCAAAGACAGATCTCCCCTGGACACACAGTATGGTCCTTCTCACACTTTGGTTTTGGAGCAGTGAAACTAAGCCTGGGTTAATGTAAGAAAATCAATATTATTTAAGCCATCAAGTTTGCGATAATGTATTACAAGTCATTAAAAACACATACAGGCACAAATTAGAAGAGTTGACAAGCATTCTAGCTCTCTTCCCACAGAAGTGAAGTTATAATCATGTGACGTGCTCTGACCAATACAATGTGAGCAGAATGACACAAGGCAGCTTTAAGAGTCAGTGCTCAACGTACCACACGCACTTTTCTCGGCTGTGGTGACCACAGGAGCATGTGTCAGGAAAACCTCTGGCATGTCAAGAAACTGGACTTTTGGAATAGTTTGTCACAAGACATAACCTGGCTCATGTTGATAAATACAGATTACAAAATCTATGCTCAATCCACAGAAAGAATCATGGCTACTCTCCCCCAATAATTCCTAATACTTTAAGGTCAGCTTGATCCCCTACAATTCTGAACATATTGTGGAGCACACTTTGGAACTGTTGACTAGAGGCAGATATTCTAAGAAAAAGTAAAAGGGAATTCCAACTTCCTTCTTACAGCTCCATGCCTCACCGTTTTCTTTCCCCTAAAGGATGGTCTTTGTTTGTCACCACCACAGAAATCCTTCTCTTTCCATGAACCATGAGCATGAGTGATAACCACTGTAGCTGTGCTGACATCAGATGAGAGAGGAAAGGAGGTAGAAAACATCTAGACGTCAGTATCAGACTACTCAACCACACTGATAGGTATGGACCACACCTTGACCTTCCCCTACACAGCACCTGCAAGTTGCTCACTTTCCTTACCAAGATTAGATTTGCTTTCGTCTTGAAATGTAGAGCCTCTTAGGAGGCTACCTGAGCACCCCTTCTCTCCCTTAACCCTGCCCCAAGCCCTGAGCATAGATTAGCATTTACAGCAAGTTGATTTTCTCTAGAAAGATGAAAGGAATAAGTCTAAAAGTGAGATTGTTATAGCTGACCTATATAGGCAGTGCAACCTAGACCTTCATTGAAAGGTATCATCCCCCTAAATGAACCTATTTACATGGGGCTATCTTACTCTTACACTGGGGTTTTAAGGTGCCAATATGTGTGTGAAGATTCATCTCTTCTGCAGATATGATCTGATATGACCTTAAGAAGCCATGGAAAATGTCAAAAACAAGAAGCAACATGTTAGCAAAACCCTGCTTCAAATTAAAGCTCTGCCTTTATTGGTGAAGGATTTGCTAAAAGCTGTTATTTGAAATATCTGTAGATAGTTTGGATCTGTGAATAATTGCTATCTGCACATCTCAAATTCCTTACAGTTTTCTGTTAGGCATATCTGCACAAGGCTATAAATAGTGAAGCAATGTTGCTCACTGTATAATACAGTCTCTTTGCCTTTACAACTAATCATGAACTTCTATGTAATTTATTTTTTATTGAAGAATTCCAATTAATGGCTTCCTGGTGGTTTTAAAGCCTCAAATTATCAGTCTCTGAAAACAAAGCAGAGAACATAATTATCATAAACCGAGAATTTTTCATTTTGAAGCTTATCTGTTTGTGCTAAGTATCTTGTCTGTAAGTAATTAGTGCCTTTATTTTTTTTTTCAGTAAAAATAATGACCATTCTATGCTACACATCCAAATTTTGTTAACTGCTAGATGTACTGTATGTATTATATTTGAAAATGGACCACCTTGGACTAGTTTTAAAGTATTTCATCAAATGATAATGCAACAACAAAATACATCTGTTTGTCAGAATAAATTATGTGGCATGTATTTTAAAAACCTATTATATCTTTTTGCTTTCTTTCTAAGAATAAAAGCCTCAGAAAAATATGTACTTGCCATTTATTACCAGGGCTGCATAACAAGAAAAGACCCGTTTTATCTTCCATTTATAATTCCTAACCGCTAATCAAATTGATCAGCCAATAGCTTGGATGTAGAAGGCCTTTCATAGGACCATTTCAAAATGTTTCACTAGAGATAAAACAAAATTCAATGAAATTAAACCAATTTGAATGACAATATAAGCCAAACATTCTTTTAGGTATGCAGAACTTTCCCTGATTTTAGAAAAGAAAAACAGGGTTCTACTGAGGCAATGGGAATTGTCACATCTTCAGACAGACTTGGTGGCTGTCCAAGAGCAGTACTCAGCCTGGTTCCAAGAAGTTGACTTAATTCCACGCTAAAAACAGTCTCCCTTCTCTTAAAAGCATATAACACTTTTAAGCTATATTCAAGTTTTCAAGCTATATATTTCAAATTAAAAAAAACTTTAAAAATATAGAAATATAGGATCTCAAGTATGCATTTACCCATTTTTAGATAGTGTCCATGTTCCCATTTTTAATATTGTCACCTGTCTTTTCAGTGCAAAAAGAAATGCCTACACATTTATGTGTGTGCGTGTGTGTGCATGTGTGTATAAAGAGATCTTTTTAAAGGATGAAATATGTACTAGTACAGTCGGATCTTTGTTTTACCTATTGTTATGCATTTTTCCCATAACATAAAATATTCTTTCAAAACATGATTTTAAATAGCTGCACATTTCATAAGAGAGCTACATATACCAAAATGTAACTACTTCCTTATGTTGGACATTTATATCATTTCTAAATTCTTTCTCTTATAAATAATGTACAACAAACATCTCTGTATATATTTCTTTCACTACATCCCTCATTATTTCCTTAGGGTAAAATCTTAAAAGACTACTGGCAGGTAATAGGTGTGACAGTTTCCAAGCTCTTTGTTCAAGTAAGAAAACTGTGGCAAGACCCCAATAGTCCCGTCTCCATATCCTGAGTCAGTAAGCCTTTTTGGCCTTGCTCATGATGTTGGTGACTAGTATAAAATTCTGCCTCATTACATACTAACTTGATGATAAAACATGAGATTTCATTATTTTGATTTCCATATTTCCATAGGTCTTAAATACATTTTACATATATTAAGCATATATGCTTATTTATTTACTTTTCTCTTATTTTTAAAGGGTATTAGGATTTTTTTCTCATCTACCCATAGGCAGTTACTATATAGTGTGACTTTTGTCTTACATAATTATTGAAAAATTTTACTACAATGTGTATTTCAATTGTGTTTATAGTGTTGGCATCAATATTTGAATTTTTATGGAATCTATTCTCATCTCTTTTTGGCTTCTGTGACTGCTTTTACACTTGTGACATCCTTTCCCATTTAAGATGATAAATACCTACATATATATTGTTTAAGGGTTTACATTTTTAAACTTTTAATTTGTTATGTAAGTGTGAGGGAACAGGCAACATTATATTTTCAACGTGTAACACAATTTTTCTAAGCTAATTATCAATCACCCATTTCCTTCTCTGGACATCTGTGGTATTACATGTATCGCATTTCAAATTAACATAGATTTGAGTTTGACTCTTCACTATATGCTTAACTTCTTATAACCATATATTACACTGTTTGGATTGCTTTAGTTTAGTAAGTAGATTTCACTGTCAAATAGAGAACTCTCATCTCTTTACTCTTTACAAAATACAAGTTATAACCTATTTTTGACTGTAAGAGTTTTTTAAAAATGAATTATATAGGCATTCTGGAACACAAATAAGATAATCCCAACTGAAACTGCACTAAATGTATATAGAAATTTGGGAATATGGACTTTTTTTTTTTTTTTTTTGAGAGGCAGAGTGGACAGTGAGAGAGAGACAGAGAGAAAGGTCTTCCTTTACTGTTGGTTCACCCTCCAATGGCCGCTGTGGCCGGCGCACTGCGCTGATCCGAAGGCAGGAGTCAGGTGTTTCTCCTGGTCTCCCATGGGGTGCAGGGCCCAAGCACTTGGGCCATCCTCCACTGCACTCCCTGGCCACAGCAGAGAGCTGGCCTGGAAGAGGCGCAACCAGGACAGAATCGGTGCCCCGACTGGGAATAGAACCCGGTGTGCCGGTGCCGCAAGGCGGAGAATTAGCCTAGTGAGCCGTGGCACCGGCCCTGGACATTTTTCTTAAGAACTGTTTATTTTATTTATTTTAAAGGTAGAATGACAAAAATAGGGAGGGAGGGAAGGGGTGGGGAGAAATAGAGAAAGAGAAAGAGAGAAAGAAAGATCTTTCATCTGCTGGTTCATTCCCTAAATGCTAGCAATAGCTGGGCCCAGGCGAGGAAAAAGTCAGCAGTCAGAACTCCATCTGGGTCTCCACATGGGCATCATGGCCCAAGCACTTGGGCCATCTTCTGCTGCTTTCTCAGCCTCACTGGCAGGGAGCTGGATCAGATATAGAGCAGCCAGGACCCTACCTCCATCTGGCATTGGATGCCATTGGCACAAGTGGCATTTTACCCCACTGTGCCGCAACACCAGCCCCCTAATATTGAATCTTTGTTATAATCTGCCATCCCATCTATGAGCATGTTGTACCTTCATATTAATTATTTATTGCCTCTTAATAAATTTCTATGGTTTAATTTCCTCCTTTACCCTGTTCTGTATTAATTACCTGTGTCTAGCAAATTCCAAGCCCATGAAATTCATCCAAATTTTTGATGACAAAAGTAGCTAATTTGTAGGTTCTAGCTCAATTCCATCATTTATTAGCTCTGTGATCCCAAATAAATACCTTAACAACCCATTTTCAGTTCTCTCAACTATAAAATAGCACCATTGTATCAACTTAAGTATAAGAATTAACTAAAATTAGTTTGTAAATTTAGCACAATTTTCATATATAAAGAATGAGGGGCAGGCATTTGATACAGCAGTTAACGTGCTGTTTGGGATGTCCACAACCCTTATAGGAGTGCCTGGATTCAAGTCCCAGCTCCACTCCCTATTCCAGTTTCCTGCAATTGCACACCCTGGGAGGCAGCAGGTGATAACTCAAGTGGTTGGGTCCCTGCCAACCATGTGGTAACTCAGAATCAGTTCTAGTCTCCTGGCTTTGTCCTGGCATGGCCTTTGTGGGCCTTTGGGGAGTGAATGAGCAGATGGAAGCTAGCTCCTTTTCTCTCTGTGACTGTCAAATAAAGGAAATTTAGGCCGGCGCCGCGGCTCAATAGGCTAATCCTTCACCTGCAGCGCTGGCACACCGGGTTCTAGTCCCAGTCGGGGCGCCAGATTCTGTCCCAGTTGCTCCTCTTCCAGTCCAGCTCTCTGCTGTGGCTCGGGAGTGCAGTGGGGGATGGCCCAAGTGCTTGGGCCCTGCACCCCATGGGAGACCAGGAGAAGCACCTGGCTCCTGGCTTCGGGTCAGCACGGGGCGCCGGCGCAGCGCACCAGCCACAGCGGCCATTGGAGGGTGAACCAACGCCAAAAGGAAGACCTTTCTCTCTGTCTCTCTCTCTCTCTCTCACTCACTGTCCACTCTGCTGTCAAAAAATTTAAAAAAAAATAAAGGAAATTTAAAATAAATTTTAAAATTATTTTAAAGCATTATGAATGTCACTGCTATCCAGGAGGTCTGTCAATGGAAGAAGCCATACAACACGCCATCAGAGATGGAAGCAAAGGGAAAGTGAAGTGCCAATCATAACTCCAAAAGTTGAAAGTTCAAGCAGAAAACTTTAAAACAGCAACTACTGACTGTGACTGAGCACCTGACCTAGGAGCAACCCTTACACACTTTGGGGGTAGTTGCAATTTTAGGGAACAATTTTATGTGACCAGCTAGGATGGCCCTAAGCCATAGGGAGCTTTTCCCTCTAAGCATTAACAGCAGCAATGCTAAATCAATTGGAAGAATCACAGAGAAGTATTTCTGGGAGAAGGTAATATATTAATCTCATCCTCAGCTCAAATATAGACCATAGACCATGTTGGCTTCAAAAATAAAGTGGGAAAGTAAGGGCATTATCCAAATAATTCATATTCTCTTCCAAAAACAGCCCACTACTTGACCTGAAATGATTTGAATATACTTCGATATTTGAGCCTTGGTGCCCACGAGGGATAATAGTTTCCATTCTCCATTTCAGTGCTCACATAGCCCCAGCTCAGTGCCTTAAAAAAGCCAGGGACTAAGTTTAGCCACTGGTCCTGCTTTCAATAAAGTCTTATTTTAATAGAAACATTGTGTCTCTCTTCCAAGTCCCACCTTTTTTAGGCAGCCTGCCAGCTGAAGGCAAAAAGAGAATTCTAGCACATTGTCCCCAAATTCCAGGCAGATCACAAAAATAAACTGTCCCAGAATGTATTCCTTTTAAGAAAAATTGCTTATTCAAGGCTTGCTTTTCTTGTTTGCCTTCCTTCTTCCCTTTCCAAACACTTCTTCTTCTAACATCATGCTGTAAAGTTGCCATCTGTCTCAAACACATACATACACAAAAGGGAAATCCACTTACCATGAATACTGGAAAGAAGAAAAATAAGTTGGTTACAAGTGGGTCTTCTAAAGTATGTGACTTATCCAACCCAGTGGCCAAACTCTGAATTATCCCCCAGCTAACTGTCTCTTGAATTGACCACGGAGACATAGTAAAAGTAAATAAAACTTTTAAAATTTACCTTTTGTACATTCTTCCCAAGGAAACATCTGATTTCTGCAATCTCGAGATTATGGGTAATCAGAAATTAAATTTTGTAAATAAGAAAACTGAAAACCAAAATGATGAATCATGACCACATACTAATTCCAAATTTTTAAAAAAATTTTTATTAATATAAAGAGAACAGATTTCATGTATTTCATAGGCACAATTATAAGATTGTAGGAAGATAACCATACTTCCCTCCTTGCATCTTTCCCTCCCTCAATCCCCCTCCTTCCTTCCTTCCTTTTTTTTTACTTTCTCAAAATATGTGTATCACCCAAGTCAGTGTCAAGTGCATGAATATTTGTTAAAATGTGTCTCATTAGAGCATAAATTTCATCATTTCATTCACCTGCTATAAACTGTTCAACAGATGCTCTCTGCATTAGGAGGAGATTCACACTTAGCTTCAAGCCTTATCGAGGGCAGATCCCACCCTGCCCACCCACAGACTCCACAGGCGGCCCCCCTCTCCCAGCCACTCCCTGGGCCCACTCCATGCTTCTTCAGGCCCCCATTCACCCCATGGATGTTTGCAGTTTCTTCCTCTCAACCTTGAGCTAAGAAAATCCAACTCTTTCCATACGAGCAAGTACAGTTCCACACAACCATATATCCATTTATTATGTCTTACAGCATCTGCCAATTCTGAATTCAACTGATTTATTGATTATATGTTTATTGACCACTTCTCCTGGTCCTTAAACACAAACACATATTTGGCTTAATGGAGGCAGTCAATCGTCTTGCACCACTGATACTACTAGCCCTGAAAACCATTGGCCTCGTGGAGTAACATTCAGTACCTATTGTCCAGTCAAACACAGCTGATCGTGCACTGCCTTATGGAATTCCCAACTAGGGGCAGAGCTCTAGACATCTGCATTTTAAATAGCTCCCTAGATAAATTCAATGCACATTAATATTACAAAACTCCGCAGACACCCCAGCTCCCAACGCCATGATCACCACAACACCAACCATTGTTTTGAAAGCTATTCCAAATCTATTCCAAATGGCTGCTCTAGCAGCAAAGTTTTTGGAGGCTCATACTGGGACTTTTGCTGTTGATGCCTATTACGTGGTTTCTGAAAGGGCTTTTCTAAATTCAGTATTTCCCTTTCTTGTGTGGCCCTGGGCTTTGATGGGGATTCTTGGAAGTATTTGTGTAATGGAGGCAGAGAACATCCTACAAGGAGCTGGATTGCATTCAAAAATGGACTCAGTGACTGGTTGTGGAATCTTGGGCAATTTCACTAACTAGACTGTGTCTCATTTTCCCCATCTACAAAGTAAGGGTGTTGAGTTAGATTAGCTCTGCAGTCTGTTTGCATGAAACAGTCATGGGTGCCAACTCATTCCCATAACTCAAAAGAACCCTTGCAGTTGCATTCAGTGTTGTGAAAGGGGTTCCAAACAGCCCAGCATGCGTGCCATTTGGCCAGGCCAGCCACAATCACCCAAACACTATCTAATGCTCAGAACCTTTCCTTATGTCAGGAAGGCAAAAAATATCCCATTCACAGTTAAACAAAAATGCATTTGTGCTACATCCATCTGATTCCACTTAGGTGCCGGGAAGAGATGTTTTGGTTGGGCACCTGGTATGATATTCAATTGTTCTGTTAGAAAATTCTAACATCTGTCAATGACCCAAGTAGAATATCCCCTTGCCCTTCATCTTAAACACACACACACATACACACACACACACTTCCGAAGAACACACTAAAGGGGATTTCCAATTGTTCTGAGGCATTCTAAAGCCAGAGAGTCAAGTTTCATATTTTAACTTGAAAATAAGGGTGGAATAAAATCACCCTGATGTTGGTGAAGAAGGACAGAGGCAGACTGTCTCTATTTGTTGGAACTGGCACTAGGCAGTCTCTGATATTCACTGCCAGGCAGTTCTTTAAAACAGGAGCCAATCAATGCACAACAGGGGGTGGCAGGGTGCTAGCAGTGGTTGGGAGGAGAAGGAGTGAAGGGATGACAGGTAATCACACCATAAAGCAGGCAGCAGCGATCCTGGTGGTTCCATACTGCAGAAGGGAGGGACTGGGAAAACAGACAAATAAAATACACCACTGTAATTGAGTTTTTCTTAACTAAACTTTTAGAGATTTGCATCTCAATATGTTGGTTGAGATTCCTTTCTGGTCTTCTGTACTTATAACACATGCTATCGATAGGACATAAGATCCCTTCAACTAGAAGCAAAGCATATCACCTGATGAATTACAAATCCACTCCTCTTTCAGTGTCACTCTATATTTAAATGAGTTTAGATGATTTATATGTATGAATGCAAACACAAGATGCATGAGGTGTGAGTCTAAGCAAACTCCCTGATTTCTCAAGCCTCATATACACACATCAGTCTCCTCACTTTGTCTTCTCAAGGGAAAGATAACTGATGGTGCTATGTTTCTATGTTAAAAAATATGAATCATCAAGCACTTTATCTGAGTGCTTCTGTTTATCTGTTGATGCCCACAAGTCCTTACTGAGAAAGACAGAAGGACCTGCCACACATTTGATGAGGCCACACCATCTAATGAGGACCAGCCGGCCTTATTTGTTCAATAAATAAGAAAGGGGTGGGAAACAGCACAGAATCTCAACTTTTGCACATCCTACCTATGTGCTCTCCTTTATCAAACATTACCCCGTTGCTGACAGTCACAACACAGATACAGGGCTCCATTAAGTCTCTGTATACTTTCCAAATTCCACAAATCATGTGGTAGATGTGACCAAAAGAGACCACAGATACAATTTTAAAAAGCTAGCAGTGTAAAATGTTATCCAAGGAGACATGACTACTAAGTATTAGGAAAAGAATCATTATATTCAATGACCAGCAGAATTTTTGTAAGCTGTATTAGCTAAGGGAATTCATTGCTCATTACCAGAAAGTTGGCAATTTTTTCCCCCATCACACCTATAGGGTAAACTCTCAGTGTTTAAATTGTAAGGGATAAAAACCACACAGAAGCCTTAGAATCTTCCTGGCCAAGGCCTTTGAAGGGCAAGCCCCTCCCCCCAAGCTCCTTACTGTAGAAGGTTCATGTTCTGAATGACGTGTTGATGGACCTCAGTGATGCACTGGCTGCTCCTGAGACCAATACCCTCAGGTGGAAACGGTACTCTAAGAAGCCAGAGGGCTCTCATTTCTGGAAGTTGTTCCTTGCAATTTAGACACACTGGTGGGTGGAGTTGCCAGGAGTTGGAAGAAGACAGGTAGTAAACAGATCCAGAATTTTCTAGGAAGCCAGTCTAAGCAAGGCTCTAAGAAAAGTCACTGAAAATGTCAGCCCAGCCAAGAGAGAAAGGTTGAGGGAGCAGCAAAGGCCTGACATACACTTTTTCATCCATTCAATCTGACCCTGGGCCCAGTGCCATAATCTTTTTTAAGGTTAATGGTGGTAAGGCTGCCACCCGTATGTTTGCAGATGTCTCCTTACATCCTCTGAAGAACTTTAAACCTCAGGTTATGACTTCAGAGGAAAGGGACAGCACAAAACACAGAGAGAAAATCAGTCACAGCCCATGTGGACCTAAATAAGTTCCACTCTCTGAAATCACTTAAAGGCTGGAGTTTTGGGGGGCAGTGGAGGTAGTAAATGGGCTTCTCTGTGTGTTTCCCCAAATTGTACCCTAGCCCAAACACACTGTAATAGGTGTAGCACAGAGGACAAAATTTTAAAAACACAATTTAGCTCAGCAATTTAAAAATACTTTGTAAAAAATAATAATAAAAAGAAAGACGTTAACAAAATTGCAGTCATAGCAGGTCTGTGAGGGTAACTTAGTAAAATACCCTGTGGATGGCTGCAAACCTCTAATGGAAAGTTGTGTAAGTGGCTGAGGCCAAAGTAGGCATTAATTACAATGAAAAATCAGTTTAGAGTAGGCCACAACTAAATTGGAAGCTGGTCCTCTAGGTAAAACAAAGAAAGTGAACAGCAGCTTCAGATTTGATTACATGGCAATACAAGAAAAATGTGCTGTATGTTGTCTATTATTAAACCTGCTTTGGGGCCCAGTGTTGGGTGCCTCAGGGATTTTAATAAAAAATTAGTAATAGGTCTGCTGCCCTGGCTCACTGTGGCTTTTTGGAGTATTTGTGGGTTCAGGGCTGGTCCTGCCGTGCAAATTAAGTCATTTCAGACAAGCAGCCTTGGAAAGTGTTATGTGATAGCAAAGTTCAAATACTGCGCTTTGGCTCTGAAAGGACACAGCCCCCGGCTGGATATTGACTCAGAGTTTCGAAGAAATAATGAGGAGGAGGGAGAAATGAAAAGTGAGGAAGAATGAGGGAAAAAAGTAAGCATTTGTTTTCTTGTGTATGTCTTTGATTGCTCTTGCCAGAGACTGGTCCTGGTACATAAACTATGTGAGTATGTGAAATATTGCCAACAGTGAGTTAGTGGCAGAGAAGGTAACTGTTAACCTGGACTTTTTTTTTTTTTTTTTACAAATGTTAAGTCTATAACTCTTTTTATATTGATATAGTGATATAAAAAATATTGTCTTTATTACTAATATCACCACTGGGTCCATGGCTCTACCATATATATCTAAGCCATGAAACATTAACAAAAGTTCACCCTGATTATGAAATCAAGCCTATAAATCGACATTATTTCAGAGAGGAGAATGACTGGAGCAAATCGTTTTCTACAAAAAAGATTACATGACCTGGATATTCCTCAGCTTCTTCTAGGTATGTCATAGGCCAAAGGGCTGACATTTGCTGTCAGAGACAGTCCCAAGTCTAATCCAAGTAAACACAAACATGGGATGCAGTCAGAATCCTCATAAATGCTGTGCAGATTCAATGCTTGGGGAGGAGGTACATTTTCAGCCGGGTCTCTGACCCAAGTGCTGAATAGGATCAAGAGACTGACAGAATGAAGTGTTGGTAGACGTCATTGGTAAGAAGTATGTGCCTTTGTGAGTATGTGTGTGTGTGCATGTATGGGAGAAGGGGGCTAGTTTGTAAGAAAAAAAAATAAACTTGTATCCAACCAATTCAAAATTCTTTGTCATAATTTTTTAATGTTTAATAAGGGAAACTCCAGTTCAAGTCTGTGGGAATTCCCTTTGTCCAACATTGAATAATACTCAGTTTTACAGCTCACCTAATGTGTTGGCAGAGAATAGGGTTGCATAACTCAACTGACTTCAAGAGATCTTAGGAAATCCTTATTGACCCCAAACATCTCCCCCTACCTGCTGACCAATATTGGAAGTTACTAAGTAGAGAGCTACTCCTTTTCTTTAAAGAACTGACTGCAATTAAAATACAAATTATCACCCAATTGCTATCACTTGAGTATGTCCTTTCCAAAATCCAGGCACCATAGGAGGTGGAGCATTTAGGAGACAATTAGGCAAGAAGGGCTCCTTGCTCATGAACGGGATGAGGCGCCTCTGAAGAGGCTCAGTGGAAGGAGTTGGTTATCTCTTTCCTTTCTGCTTTCTGCCATGTGAAGACACCAGCAAGAAGTGCCTCACCGGATGCCAGCACTTTGATCTTGGAATTTTCATCTTCCAGAACCATGGAAGATACATTTCTTTATAAATTATCCAGGCTGTGATATTCTGTTTAAATGGCACAAAACAGACTAAGATATGAACTTTGAAGTAAATAAAGAAATGAAAAGCTTAGTAGAAGAGGGAGACCAGCTGGACAGAGAATTGATCTAAGCAGACTGAAAACAAACTTTATCAAAGGCATAACTTCTCTGAGAGTCATCTCTCAGAGCCTCAAATTTTCTCTGTGTAACCATGGAAGAGTCACTGCTTAGATTGAGAACAAAAGCAGGAAGACAGAGAAAGTGCTCTTCAAATGGGAAACTACCATGACTTCAGACCACAGGGGTCACGTACACATGCAAAGCAACCACGCCCCCTCCATCTAGACCCACAATAAATATCTGTGGAGCATTTATAGCTGTGAGATATTGTTCAGGCTGCCGTGGGATTGAAAGTAAAAAAGACATCTTTGTCATCATTCTCAGCAAGAAAATGTTGGTGTTCCCAAGCTGTTGAAAAGATGGCACCAACAAAGAGAGAATAAAACTATTTCAGCCACTCAGAAAAAATTTAAAAGTCATAGTTTACCCCAAGCATGGAAAGGCTTGATAATACAGGTATTCATTCAAATTTATCAACTGAAAGATGTTAACAGGTGCCTCTAGTTCTTCCAGCACCTCGGTTGGGGTGATTATATCATATTTTTCTTTTTAAAACCCCAGGTGGGAAAGAAATATGCTTTGTACTTCAGCAATGATATTAGTTTCAAAACAAACTATACCTTATTATCTTGTACTGATAATGCATTACATCATTTTAAATATTTTCAAAGCAGGGTACTGAGTTTTTCAAAAGTTTCATAATGACTGTGATAAGGATATTTCAAATGTATCTCTTGTTCAATCAACAGCAGTTCTCTGAGTTAGGAATATATGTGTGTGTGTATATATATATATATATACACACACATATATATATATGTATATATATACACACACATGCATACATATATCTCCAGGAATAAAAACCTCAGAAAGGAAAAAATCACATATTGAGACTGGAAGTAATGACAGACTACTGTTTATACATACATTTTTATAGACTATTTTTAAAACCCCTCTAAACTGAGGATTTTCCATAATTCTTTATCAACAGATGACCTTATAAAACTTTTCAAAGTGGATATTTTTCCCAGTGCTTATTACTTTCTTCTAGATCTATGTCATCTGCACAAAACCTTTCATGCAAAGACTTGACTAAGTCCACAGACACTGGGTATTTGAATAATTAGTATTTGAATAATAATCTCATTCAAAATTACCCACATTATCCAATCATTTAATGTATAAGCTAGAAATATGTATTATAAATTTAATTGAATTCATTAGATCAATCTGTAAGGAGAGAAATGTATTTTTCTACTCCATTGAAAAATTATAGAAATTTCTAGCAGAACTTCTCTGTGCAAGGAGTTCTAATTACTAAGCTATAAAATCTAAGTGTTTCCTATGTTATATAGGAAGGGACATCACAATTCACAAGTCCCTGAATCTTCAACCAGCCCTAGGGGCAGGAACTGGCTTGGTCTCCATTAAGCATGATGGCACAAAATAGCAAATAAACTTTTGCTGACTAGCTGATGGCAATGTCAGAGATGTCCTGACAACACTCACTAAACAAAACAAGGCATCCATAAGCAGCATTTAGGGACTCTGGTGTATAAAAAGACAACTTTTTATGTCAAGTTTCCTCTTTGGAACAACAGTCTTTGGGGTCAACAAAATTTGTGTGTATTTATCCTTCAACATAGCCTTGAGGAATAAAGCCCAGCCTCTCCCCTGCAAGACATTCATCTTTTAACAAGCAAGATAGAAAGAAACCCAATAGCAATACAATGTAAGTGCCATAATATAGATGCTAAAAAGTCTTGTGGAAGTGCAAAAAAGGGCAGTATCACCTTGTGCTTCCTAAGGATGTGGTATTGGAGCTGGGCTGATTTTAAATGACAGTGCCAATCAGGAATCAGTGGGGACTTTTTAAAAAAAAATATTTATTTGTATGACAGTTACAGAGAAAAATCTTCCATTTGCTGGTTCAGTTCCCAGATGGCCACAGCTGCCAGGGCTGAGTAAGGTGAGAGCCAGGAGCCTGGAGTTTCATCCAGCTCTCCCACATGGACCATTCTCCACTGCTTTCCCAGGCCATAAGCAGGGAGCTGGATCAGAAGTGGAGCAGCCAGGACACAAGCTGGCATCCATATGGATTGCCAGGGTCGCATGTAGCAGTTTATCCCACTACAGCACAATGCCAACTCCCAGTGGGGGCTTTTATAAGTAGCTTCAATAAAGGGATTAAGGAGATACCACAGACTACAGGACTGAAGAGTGCAAAAGAAAGGGTGGTGAAGAAAGAAGGAATCAATAGAGAATGGCTGTTTACATGTGGAAGATACGTGACCACATAGATTGGAGAACCAATTAAGAGGAAATACTTGACTACTTGACAGAGCAGTGGTCTAGGAAGTAGGATGCAGTCTCCAAGAATTAGTCTCAAAAGCAGTTGCTGTTTCTTCTCTAAACTAATACAGGAGATAAGGAAGGACAACATAAGCAAATTTGGAATTAAGCAGAAAGTTAATAGCACCACTACCTAATACTAACAGTCACAGTTGAGGACCGGCCATGTTCTAAACTCTTTGATTACATTGTATCACTTAAGTTTCCCAACAACCCTAGCAAGTAAGAAAGATTCGCAAACAAGGAACCAAAAGATTAAAAGAACTGAGCCAACAGGCGAAGGCTACACCGATAGCAAGTGATAGGGCCAAAATTCTAACTTAGCCAAGTGCAGAGTCCATGGTTTTCCATATACTGAACCATCATCATAATCTTCCTTTTTAACAGAAGGAGGGTGGTTGTCTAGAAGGAAAGGAGAATAAGACCACTTTCATTGCTTTAACCAGGTGATAAAATATCAAAGAATAAGTTACACACATAGATATACACATATATACAAGTCCATGTGTAGGTATGTGCATATGTATATTTAGATTTTCCAGAAGGAAAAGGCAAAAACACATACATATTGCCTTTTAGGAAGATAATAAATATGAAGCTATTTTATTTACTGCTGTAAGAACAATAACGGGGCTGGTGCTGTGGCATAGTAAGTTAAGCCTTGGCCTGCGGCACGAGAATCCCATATGGTCTCAGCTACTCCTCTTCTGATCCAGCTCTCTGATATGACCTGAGAAAGCAGTGGAAGATGGCCCAAGCGCCTGGGCCCCTGCACCCACATGGGAGACCTGGATCCTGGCTTATGATCGGCCCAGCCCTAGCTGTTGTGGCCATTTGGGGAGTGAACCAGTGGATGAAAGAACGAACTCTCTCTCTGTAACTCTGACTTTTAAATAAATAAAATAAATCTTAAAAAGAAAAAAGAGAAGAACAATAACAAATTCATCCTGAAAACCCAAGTTCAATGTCTGGATTTTTCTCTCAAATTCTGTTGGTGACTACCTTTCACTAAAGAATAAATCCATCCATATAGCTCAAGGGTGTTAATGAGCAGGCAGATCTACACAGGTATCGTCTCTTTTGAACCAAGCCCTAAGCATTGGGACTCTGCTTGTTCCTGCTCATTGTTGGGAGTCTTGGACCATGGCGTCCATTCCACTGACCTCCTGCACACTGACTGCTCTTTGCAAAGGCTTGCTCAGGAACATGAGGGCATAAGAGGTTCAGACACATAGAAAGCCTTCTCCAAATGGAGACAATTACATGGCAGATTCCACTAGGTTTTAAGAATCAGGCTATAGGAGGTGGGGTGGACATCTCCTTTGTTTGCAGGAGAGCCCCTGAAAATGTAGCCTGGGGATATTGTTAAACACAGCTCAAGATGTTTAGGCCCACAATGGGAGCTCTACTTTCATGAGTTCTACTTTTAGGAGTTCTACTTCCAGTTTTTCAAAGAAAAAACGGTGTTGTCTCTTCTGCAAAGACTCCTCCACTTGTGATGGAGGCATGTTTTCTAAACCAATGTAATTTCAAACCAAAGTAAATTGTCTTGATCATCACTACATTAAGAAACAGAAAACATGGATAGGGAACCCAAACTTTGGGAACTTAAGATCAACACTAAACCTATGTCACAACATGCCGTTTCAGTACCATTCGACAGTATGTGAAGCCACAGAAAACTGATCTTTCCAGAGCTGTTCCCATAAGGTTTTCTAGGACAATTTCTTTCAATGTCACACAAAAAGGGAGAGAAAACAGAAAGACAGCTCTGCAAGAAAACCACCTTAGATGCATTTTTTAGTCTTGCTCATCTACCCTTCTACACACATTGTTCAGAGGTACCCCTCAGGGCAGGGGAAAAACTTAGCAAAAGAAACTCATTGGAAACTTGAACTATTTTTTCCTGTACCATTACTCAGCTGAAGCAAAGCTTTAGTATTTATAACTGCCCCACCTCCTACTGATAAACAAACAAACAAACAAAAAGGCCTGAAATTTCATGAGTCTGTGAGATTTTTGCCTTTCTTAAATGTATACTAAAGCCCTCTTTAGTCAATATTTTCACAGACAGTTGTAATTAATCCAAGTTTTACTTAAGCTAACAAATGATTCTTCTTCACAATAGCGGTGTAAGCTGAATCATGAATTTGCTAATGTTCTGCAGGATGCTCACAGAGCTTACAGGTACACAGGAAAGGGGGAAATCATGAACAATAATAGCTTCCCTCCCTACTCATTAAAGTAAAAGCAAGTATTTCAGCATTTGCAAGGGACTCCTGTGTGCTAAAGGGAGGTCTGCATCTGGTGGTGACTACACTGGTCCTCACATCCTGGGTGTCCTGCTACCTCTCTACTCTAGGTAGACATGGGCTAGGCGCCCTGAGGCAAACCCAGACTCTGTTTCAACAGTGCTGAAGGCTGAGAGGACCTGCCCACAGTTGAGAGAAATAGCTCTTCTGATTTGGGAGCCAGGGAAATTCATGCTTCGTTTTGAGAACCACGGATCTCCTTGGGATTTAACCCCAGCCCAAAATGGCATCCTTGTCTAATTCCATTTTCTCTTTTCCTGCTTTCCTCTTTGTTATTAAAGCATCCTGTAGTAATGAGTTATTCTGATTAAAACTAGTTATCTTTATTCAAATGCTCCCTCTCACATTCTTTAATTTTTGATTAAGATATTGATATATGGAGATAAAGACAGATAGCTACAGAAGGATGGAAATAGAGACAGGGGATACTTCAAAATTTCATGGAAAATGCAATTAAAACACAAATTCATTCTGATGCAAAATTTGGAAATCCATGCATAGTTTTTCATACTACATTTTCACAAACTATTTAATATATTTCATGTGCAGGGATTTCATTTTTTTTTTGCACCAATATAAACTTACCTTTTAATTCCATTTTTCACAAATGTTTTGTAGTACCCTTGCAAATTACTGGCTTGAGTCCAGCACTGGAATTAAGAACTAGCGGCTATGTCAGTGGTTTGCTCTGTGAATGATTAAATGGTAAAATAAATGTTACTAGATTATCACTTGAGGTGGATAAGGCAAACATATTTGAAGCTGGTCCATTCTTTTATATCTTGCTAACGCTAGTGCTTGCTGTTTGGAATACTGTAGGGAAAGGAGGAGATCGTTGTAATTCCACAATAATTGATGCAGAGGAGGAAAACAGTTTTGGTTATATAAGAAAAATCAAAACAAACCTAAATTCTCTTGTTATTTTATTATACTCTTTCCTGTTTCTCACACACACACACACACACACACACCCCGCCATGGGGAAGAGCACTATGTAAATGAAACTACCACAACTGGAAGAAAGCAATGTCTAGAATAGGCCTGACTGTGTAGTAATCCAGCATCCTTGTCCTGGACTTGTTTTACCATGGCAAGTTTTGTTCTCCCTTTTAAACACCTTCTGGATTTGCCTCAGTTTGTTTTTAATCATTACTACTAATCTCTATTTCCCTAAGCCTTCGCATCCATTTATTCAAAATTCGTGCCATAAATATATTGAGCAATTACTATATTCCAGACACTCTTCCACATACTGGGGAAGACATCAGTGCAAAAAAAAAAAAAAAAAAAGAATTCTACCCTTCTAAAGCTTATGAGACAAAAATAAACAAGAGGAATAACTGAATTAGAATACATAAATCATACCCTATGTTCAATTTTTTTTTTGAAAAATGAAAAATAGGGGCCAGCATTGTGGCATAGCAGATTAAGCTGCCACCTGCAACACTGGTAATCCATATGGGCACCAGTTCAAGTCCTGACTGCTCCACTTCCTATCCTGCTCCTTGCTAATGTGCCTGAGAAAGCAGCAGAAGATGGCCCAAGTGCTTTGGCTCGGGTACCTATATGGAAGACCCAGATGAAGCTCCTGGTTCTTTGTCTCGGCCCAGGCCCTAGCCATCACAATCATCTGGGGAATGAACCAGCAGATGGAAGATCTCTCTATCTCTTCCTGTTTCTGTAACTTTGCCTTACAAATAAATACACAAATATTTAAATAAAAAAATAAAAGGAAAAAATGAAAAATATAGCAGGAACAAGGGGGATCTCGGGTGTTGGGAGCAGGAAAGAAGGTTGCAGCTTTAAATAAGGTGGTAGATTAGGCACCATGAAGATAAATCTGAAAAATGACTGGGTGGTGAGGAATTGGAATAAATTAATACGGGAACACTGTTGCTATGTGTTAGGAGGGAAATACAGAGGCACCATAGCTGGAATAGAATAACCATGGAAAGGGAAAATGGGAGATTATGCCAGGGACCCTCATGGGCCCTTATAACAGACTTTCAATCTGAGTAATGTAGTTTAGAAGGACCACTTTGGCTGTTGGGAACAGATCCAAGAGCGGTAGGAGATGTGCTAACAATGCTATTGGACTAATGGTGTTAATCTATGGATGGCACCTCAGACCAAGGTATCAATGGAGGTGACCAAGTTATGTTGAGATTCTGAGCATAATTTGAAGGTACAGGCAACAGCATTTTCTGACAGATAGGTGAGGGAAAGAGAGGAGACAAAAATGATGATAAGGTTTCTGACCTTACTGGGAAATTACAGTTACCACTAATGGAGATTGGTCAAAGAGAAGAGAGTGAGTTTGAAGACAGGACACCTAAAGTTCCATTCTGGAAGTATAGAGTTTGAGACACGTTAGACACGTGAGTGTAGCGGTCTTGTGGGCAGTTATACAGAAGAAGTTAGAGTTCCAGAGAAAGAGAGCCAGGCTAAAGAGATAAAAGAAGAAATAGTGTGGTTTCAACATATGGTTTTTTTTTTTTTTTTTTTTTTTTGGCTTTACCATTTTTAGCAGTTTGGAAAATCTATGATCTATAATTAGCATGTCCATACCCCAATTCCTTAAGGCTACTTGAAAAGAAAAAGAAAAAGTCAAAGAGCGAGCAGGAAGGCAAGAAGAGATTGATTGCTTCAAAATTTATAACCTAAGAGTGTGTGACATCCAAATTCACAAGCTGCTTCAGAAAGACAGCACACTCCTGAAAGGTCGTTAGCCAAATCCTCAAACCCCTTAATCTTGTTTTCATACAGATACACATCTTTTAATGTTTCAAAGTCTTCCCTGGTAGATCTTCCATTAGAAATGGCTCATAACATTTTAACTTGAAGTTTATCTACCTCCAGCCTTTGAAATAATTAAATATTTAAATGCTTGGGGAAGCTGGCTTTTGTGAAGCAAGAATTCTTTTGCAATGCAAATTTCACTCTTAATTCCTCTGCTGGGTAAAATAAGAGTTACTGGGATTGGGTTTGCTTCTTGGTGCGTGTAAAATAGAATACTTGCCCCCACCTTCTGGATTCTGGGATGCCCGCTTGGTGTCAGAAGATGCCTCCCATAGCACAACCATAAGACGGAAAGGGAAGAGGAAGTAAAAAGATCTAGTTTGAATCACCTCGGGTGCCTTTCCCAAGGAGGTGACTGGCCCTTCTCATCACTAGCCACTGCTCCGTGTGGGACCAGAACAAGCCTGCAGCCTTCAGAGAGGACATGCAGCTCCTGCAAACTCCACCATCGGTGGAGGGCCCAGTGCCAGCCTTGTTGCTCGAGCATGCCCTGCAGAGGAGCCTTCGCCACCTGCCCAGCAAGAAGCAAGAAAAGCAGCCAGTGCTGGCCACTCCGCAGGGCTGCCAGCAACCCCGCATCTGTGGCCACATGCGTGTTTCCATCTGCTAGAAGAAGGGTTCATCTAGGGGGTTGGGTTTGCATGCATCTTTAGCTCCTTTTCCCTAGATTTCTTTCACATTATTGTCCCATAATTTTCCTTCCATAAATTATTCTATGGCAAGCAGGCAAGACTCTCTTCACTTACTAAGAGAAAAGGAGAGCCACTTTCTTGCCCTGAATGGAGCTTTGAGGCCTTAAATGGGTGCTTTTGAGCAAGCATGGACAAAGAAGAAGCCAACGAGACGGGCAGGGGAAGGACTGCCATCCCAGGATTCAACGGAGCCTTGTCTCTGCTGTCTTCATCTGCATTCAATTGGTCATGACCTCCCAGGTGTCTTTAAGACTGAAGTGTTTGCTGGACCATTTCAAGCGGAGCCTGCTGGTCCACGTGGCCCTCCTGACATCAAGAGGCAGCTTTTAAAAGAACAGAGGCACCTTGTCAGGGCTCAGGGGTCACTAATAGCCTGCCTTGGGCCCTCCAGTAGGTCATGTTCAGCTTCCTCGCCCAACACAAAGGGAAAGGAGAGGGAGGCTGGGGAGGGTAGGGGGATAATTATCATTCTGGTGTTTTTTTCCTCAGGCCCGGAGTTATGCTCCATGTCACTGTGTTAATGTGCCTGCAACCAGGGAGACACATAATGCTCCCCTCAGCCCTGTTTATTAGCAAGATCCATTTGCAAAAGGCCCTTCTTTTGTGCCACAATATGAATGTGCTTTGATGGCAAATAATTACGGCAGTCCTTTTGACATGAAGATCCACAGGCTGCCCTAGTTAAGCCAGTAATTAGCCTGTCCTCCTTTTTTTATTATTATTATTGAGAAACTACAAATTATCCTCATATGTGCACCGGCCATTGCCTTTTCTCCTTTCTATTCTCCCACTCTCTCCTGCACCCTGGCTCCTGCTCTCCCACTCGCTCTTTTCTCTCTCCCTCTCCCCCGTCTCCCTCAGCACTTTGGATAAGCGGAATGCAGCTGCACAAAAGCAAGATAAAGCTCGACCATCAAGATGATGAACAATCTGGATGAAGAGCCTTCGAGATGCACACAAAAGCTGGAGAAGTGCGGTTGATGTAGGCCTGGACAGCTGAAGAATGCTGCGGCCCAGCGATGAATAGCCCTCATTTGTGAATATACGGATTTTCCTCGATGAATAAAAACTGAGAGGAGGTCACAATAAATAAACTTTTTCCCCCCTTCTTCTTAAATAATATTTCAGGTTCCCGGCACCAAACAGCTGTAAATTGAAGGTTGTGCTTAGTTTTCTCAACTCTCCAAGGGGATAATTAAGCTAAGATCACATTGTTTGATATATTAGTGTAATGATGAGCTACTATATTCTATTTCTTTCGAGTTATTTTAGTTTTTCTTCCCTATTATCTGTTTTTTTTTTTTTAAATTGCATCTCAAATTTGTTTTAAATGTAGGAGCAGCAGTCCTGAAACAGAGTTTGCCCTGTGTTTGGATCTATTTGAAATGTATTCATATAACATTTAATTAAAGCAGCAACATCCCCCTTTAGAAAATGTGTGGAGATAGAAATATCTATATTATCTGACTGATTCTGACATAATCTTGCCAAAAGGCTGACTCCTTTTTCCTTATTGGTGCAAGATAATTAGACCATCATTAACCTCCCAAAGCATCACTGTCAGTATTTCATGGTGTTATAAAATCAGGATTTGGGAAGATTTTCATAATTTTGCTTAAGATCACTGAGGAGGCAAAGATCAGCTCTGAAACATACTCAGCTTAGGAGATTTCTGAAAACCAGAATCTGCAAGGCTCCACTCTGTGAAGGAACCCAGCCCAAGGGAAAAGCTACAGACAATGTCCCTTTGCTCTTTGTAACACCAGCTCCCATTCGTGAAATCTTGACAATATAAAGGCCTGAATACTATTTTGGGTTTTATTAATGTAGATTAGACTGTCATTTTCTTCCCATCATTTCTGAGCTGAAACTGTATTATAAAATCTGAATATCTATATCAAATTAAAAAAAGAAGCAATGTATTTCTAAAACCCTTTTCCCATACTTTTGGGTACTCAAAATATTCTTGATTTCAGACAGCCATTTATTGGTGAATGTTTGTTCATTTGATTGGTTGACTGGCTACTTCTAGAATTTTCTCAATTTTCCCAAATTAGTCTACAGTAAGGTCAACAGTATCAATATTCAGGAATTTGGATTTGAATCAGTATGGAAAACTCTTTGGAAACATTAAGAAGTTTGAGAATGTAGAGAGAATCTATTCTTGACTCGAGTATAATCTAAGCTCCATCAAAGAAGAGTAAGTTCCCAAAGCTCCTAAACCTGGAGACATTTAATTCAAGGGCACCCATTGCGTACGCAGATCCACCTTTCCCCATTCTTGCTCCAGTCTTCAGGGGAACCCAACAGAGAAGTAAGCAATTAAACGTCCTGCGTATGCAACATGAAAAAGAAAGGGTGAATAAAAGAACAAGCTTGGAACAGTCCAAGGCAAAAGACAAGGAAATCCCAAGAAAAGGCTGAGCCCACTCTCAAATCCTTCCTGAGGGAGAATGAACTCAGAGTTGCTTGTGCTTTGTGGCACACATAAACCAGCCAGAGACAAGAGGAATGGGGCAGAGGGCCTCAAACAAGGTCAGTCATTGCCACCTCTGTTTGCTTCCATGTTGGAGTTGGTTTTGTTTGTCTGTTTTTGTTTTTTAATGGCTATCACATCCATTTGGATTAGGCCAAGGAAGCTTTGCTTTGTGATTCACATGGGTCAAATGTGAAGTAGCTTAGTAAACTTTTAAGTGCAGGGAGCAGGCCAGCTCTGGTATGATGTGCAGGCCTGCCTAAAAACTTCCAACCCAGCTATTTAGTATTTCTCTTGCCCATCTCTTTAAGACTTATTAATTCTACCCACAATTTCCTGAGCGGCTGCTATATCCTCAGCGCTATTCTAGACTAGGGAATCCAGCAGACACACAAAACAGGTCAAAGTCCTGCTTTCATGGGACTTATATGTCAGTTGTAGGAGACAGGAAATGCAGAAAGAAATGACTAAAACAGTATACCAGATTGTGATAAATACTGCAAATAAATAAATAAAGCAGGAGGATGTGGGGGGAAGAAAGTAGGAGACATTTGAAAGGAAACCTGAATGGGGAGCCACACCACAGCTATGCAACTTTGCAGGGATGGGTAGAGGATTCTGTGGGTAAAATGAGCCCTAGGTCAAAGGCTTATTTGTGCTGAATCAACACAAAAAGGGATAAGGCTGAGAAGGAGTATGCTAGAAATTGAAGGGCAGAGATGAAAAGAATACATGGAGGACTAGACCATATTGGACTTCTTGCCACCAAGCTGAAAGGAAACCTTCTTGGTAAGTTAAGCTGACTTAACGGTAGTGTGCTTTGCCTCTCTTTCTTGCCTCTAATAAAGCTGACACATCAGGCACTAAAAGGAATATTTGAGATGATGGGAGCTGATTGATCACTGTAGTTTCATGTTACAAAGTGGTAGGTGTTGACTAGCAAAAACATGGTATGATGAGAAGTACAAACAATGCTCCCATCCCACCCATCCCCACCCAAGAAAATAGGCAAAGGATTTGGACAGACACCGCCCCACAGAAGAAAAATGAATAGAAAATAAACACATGAAAAATCACTCCACATTATTAGCCATTAGGGAAATGCAAATTAAAACTATGAGGTCACTTCATATGCATCAGAATTTCTCAAATTAAAGAAAACTGACAATACAAAATGCTCACAAAGATGTGGAGCAACCGAGATCCTCAAACATTTCTGGTTGGAATGCAAAATGGTCAAATCACTTCGGAATGTCATTTGGCAGTTTGCTATAAACATACATTTACCATATGATCCAGCAATTGTGCACCCAAGGGAATCACACACCCATGTCTTCATACGTGAGCACACACAAACTGCACATAAATATTTAAAGCACTTTTATTTATAATCACTAAGAGCCAGAAACCACTCAAATGCCCATCAAGTAGTGAATGGATAAATAAACAACAATACATTCATATAATGCTGTCCATACTCCTAGCAATATACAGGAATGACTACTGCCACAAGAAACAGATGAAAAGCAAAAATCATTTTGCTAAGTGTAAGGATCCAGACTCTGATTTCATTCATAGGACAGTCTCAAAAAGGCAAAATTTTATAGACCAGAGCTTCAGGGTAAGGAGAAGAAAACTGACTATGAAACAGATGAGAAAACTTTTCGGAAGGACTGAAACATTCTGTCTTAATCATGGGGAAAACTTACATTGCATAAATTCATCAAAATCATAGAATGGTGTACCTAGAAAAGGTGAATTTTATGGTAGGTATATTACATCTTTAAAAATGCCTGCTGCAATACTGATACATTCTAGGGGAAAGAGGGGATGATTCTTAAAATTAATGTTAGCATTCCCCTTCCCATTTGAAGGAATAGTTCATTTGTTAAGGAAAATTGTCTCCACTGATAATTCTCACAATTGTATAACAAAGTGTTTTTACGGGGAGGTGGCCAAGTCCCCATGGTGAGTAGGACCCAGTGTTTCAGAACTATGTCTACACCACCCATGTCTCAAATGTAGACAGCAGAAGGTCAAGCTCCCCACTCCCTCTGTAACAGTCTCTCATGCAATAATTTCTAAGTTTGGTGCTGTCTAATGAGCCTATAAAACATATAAAGTCTCTTTGCTGATTTCCTTGTACAGTCACCCAATATATCCAAGATCCATAATCAATCCAGATGCTTGTGAAGCGTCTATTACTTTGTAATACATTTGAACAGATACGTGAATAGGGCCCTACTCTTAAAAGTTCAGAATTCAGTTAGGGAAGGCAAATATGTATATCAAAAGATAAACTGTAAGACAGTACACAGAAAGCTTCCCTTAATTGGTCCTGGCAATTGCTGTCATTCAAAACAGAAGTGTTCCTCCTAAGAAAATAATTCTTATTATCATTCATGGAAAGCCTTTCACCTGCCAAGTCCTTTACATGCATCATCCCATTTAATCTTCATAACAACTCTGACACTTGGGTTTGTCACCCATTTATAAAGGAGGAAATGGAACCTCAGAAGAGATGAGAAAATTGCTCCGGCCCCCTCAACTGCTGAGCCAGGATGTGAACTCAGGTCTATGTGACTGTAACGCCTGTTGGTTTTCCACCATCCTCGGCTGAGTTGTTTGAGAAATAGTCATAAAAATGATAGAATTTCATTTAGAATTTATAAGGCATTGAATTCTACAAAGGCAACAGAGAGAACAGGTGTGATGGAAATCTCAAGGATTGCTACTGGGGAAATGAGAGCAACAGGAATACAGCATCGACTTTGCAAATATCATTAGGTTGCATCCAGGATATATTAGCCCCCAAATATTTTATCATAAGTTTAGTGTGTAAACAACTCTCTCTTTTTTATTTATATCTAGCCTCTAAATCAGGTCAAACCATTTTAAAGGCACAGACCTCTCCTGCTGAAATGAATTTTCCATGTTAGGAATTTTCTTCAGGGAGGTGGTGGTGGAAAATTCATTCAAGTTGTTGTAGGTGAGTTATTCCCTGCCATGAACCTCTCAGCTGGCTCTAAGAAGACAGAGAAATGTAATAAGACTCACCACAAACCACAAATAAAAATACCCACACACTTTTATCCCTGCATTATAGATTTAATATTAGACATCTAGAATCAGAATTATCCAATGCAAACTAAGGCCTTTTCTTAAAGAGTCACACTTCCTGTTTTTGCACAAATAAAGGCCCTTCTTTGACACATCCTTATCCCACCCACATCTGAAACTCCTCCCTAGGCTCAGATAGCACTGAGACGAGCAATGAAAAACTTCCAAGCAGGCATGTATTGCAGTATATTTTACACCAACTTCAGAAGAGTTCAACTCATTTAGCCAACTAGTTAATGGTTTCTAAGGCTCTAGAGCAGGGATCAGCATTCTTTTAAAAGTAAATAGCCATACAGTCAATCAGTTAGGGACTCTCAGTTGCAGCACAAAAGCAACTGTAGACAATACTTAAATGAATGGGTGTGGCTGTTTCCCAGTAAAACTTTAGTTACAAAACAGGTGTCCCCTGCTGTAGAGTGAGTAGTTGTTCTTGAGGCTGACCAGCTATACTGGTCAACAAGCAGAACCTCAGCGATTCTGAGACCTGTAGTCCATCCAAGGATGCTACCCACATGTAGGCTCACAGACAGACATGCCACACTCTGATTCTTTTCCCCTGTGTCCTCCAGTCCCAGTTATGTCTAAATTCTTGACCAGCACTCAAACTGCTCAAGGATTTCCACTAGAAGTCGTAGCGAAGGTGGTGGATTTATTAACTCTTTTTTCCCACTCAATATCCTTGTTTATAGCAAGATGTGTACTGGAAAACACAGAGCAAGATCAATAACCAGAATGGAATGGGAAGAGGCACAATGTTAGTGACTCAATTTTCTTTACAATCCCCCTCCCCATACACACTTCATTTATAATCCTTCGTTTCTCTTTCTCTGCCTCTATGTGTCCTCCACATTTTGACTTTCATTTTGCTCTGATCCAAACCAGCCTGTTCTGTTGACCCCGTATTAAATACTTGGTTCAGTTAACTATGGCCATGTGAAGGCAGAATTACTTTCTAAGCATTACAAACAGGAAGGAAAGTATGATTTGAATCTCCAAAGAAGTCTCTTTTTCTCCATTCAACCCCTAAGTCTCACTGAAGACCTTATGACTGCTCCTCTGTATATTGCTTCAACACAGTGAGATTCTTTTCACGAGGGCAGAATACACATAATGCCAGCCTACATTTGTTCTGTTTAGAACGTAAGATGGCTGAAGTCACTGAACACTGGTTTATCTATACTTGGACCCTCACCGCACCGTGAAAATTTTCAATGCAGCAAGAGGAAGGATTCCTTCTGATCAACTTTGGAACCCTATTTTTTGACAGGATTCCCCTAAATAAAAGCCCACAAATCTGGGGTCAGAACCCTTTTCTCTGGATGATGAAAACTGCATTTGTTTCATTATCTGGTTCAGACCTCACCACCTACTATACCCAGAAGCAGGGACTGTAATCTTATCTACGTGTTCTTCCTTGCAATCCTGTTTTCAGTAACCAGAAAGGATTAAAATGAACAGCCCTATGCTCTGGTCCTGAGTAATGGGCCTTCAAACACCAACGTATTAGACAAATATATCAGCTATGAGATATTATACCAAGGGCTACTTCCACAGGATCAGCATTTTTAACTTTCATTCCAAAGTGACTGGATGATAAGAGGATACAGTTCGTATTTTGAATTCAGGGTGAGAAGATCTTTTTAATAAAACTGTTTTCCTAGGTAGCTATATATCATTTCTCACCAAAATGCAAAACAAAGCCCCGATCTTTTTCTTTTCCTCTCCAAAACATCCACAATGATAGATTTGCATTGTATTTTCTCATTCCTTGAATGAATTTTTCAAGCCAAACTTTTGATGCTGCTGTTGTTGATGCCGCCAAAAGCTTCCAGAGAATCCTTCTTCACACAGAAAGCACTTTACAGACCCAGACAGAGATGGAAAGAAAGTTGTTTGGGTGAATAATGAGAACTGAGCCGAAGCCTCCCTGGTGGCATGTGTGAGGCCACATGAATAGGACAGCACTTTGTGTGTTCAAAAGGCAGTCACTTTTTCTATTATCCTTGGCCTGTTGCACCGCCCACTAATGAGTGGACACCCATTACAATTCATTAGCATTTTTATGACACTTCATATTTGCAGTGCACATTACAAATTGTATTTGTTAACCTCACAACATTCCTTGTGAGATCATCACCATCCATTCACTCTCAGAGACTAGCCCATGTTCAAGGGGTTATGAGTGTACAAACAACATAAAAAATGAAAAAATTACAAGGAGTGCTGGCTCTGATTCTAAAGAGGACATCAAAGCATGCTGGGGTGCAGGATATCCCATCTTCCTTGATGGCATCTTCCACTCACCATAGTTTCGTTTATTTGTCTTTCATACCTACCACCTGCCAGTTAATTTAAACCTTTCTTGAACCCCATAAGCATCAGACTTAGGACTTGATAACAAGATTCATGTGTTTTACTTACATGTGAAACAGTTTTTCTTGTTTTCTTAGATCCAGTCCTTCTCCATTTCTTCATGCAGCCAGTCTTTCTACCACAAATGCTGAAGAATGTGTTCGAATTTTCCATAATCTTATGTACTTTAAAGATCACACCGTCTCACTGGTTTGTTTTGTTTAAAGCTGAGTCTTTCTAAAACACTATATAACTTTGTATTATGACCATTTGGTCACTTTAGTCATTTCTAAATTTTCTTCTACTGCTCATACTTCATTGATGATGTGGATGTCAGATTTATGCACTTTACTTTTAAAAAGTTCTTATTTATTTAAAGGCAGAGAGAGAGAGAGATTGATTGATTCCATCTGCTGGTTCATTCTCCAAAATGCCCTTTAACAGCAGGGCTGGTCCAGACCAAAGTTAGAAGCTGGAAACTCAATCTAGATCTTCCACATAGGTTTTAAGGACTCACCTACTTGAGCATCACCTGATAGCTCCCATGATATGCGTTATCAGGAAACTGGAATGGCAAGAGGAGCTGGGACTCCAATGCAGGCACCTTGATATGGGATGTATGTGTCTTAGCCAATAGGCCAAATGATTGCCCCTTTTTATGTTTGTTGTTGTTTGCTTGTTTTAACTTTAGCACAAGCATTTAGTCAACACGTACAAAGTAAGTAAGAGAAGCAGCCCAACATTAAGTTAACATTTAACTTAGTCAAAGCCAATGGGTTGTGATATAAAACACAGCTAAACCAGCAGACAAACCCTGCAATGGAGTTGGCATCTCTCGTATAAAAGCCAAGAGGCAGGGCATAAACATCTTAAGAAATCTCTCTCTCTGCCTTTCAGATAAATAAGTACATTCTTAAAAACAACAGAGGTATCTTAGTCATTGTATGATTAATCAATGTCAGGTGACAGGTCAACTTTCTTGTGATTAACTAGTTCTAGCTGACACCACTTAATTGAGATCATGCCTCACTTGTCCATTAGTGAATCTCCCAAACCCAGCACAGAGCCTGACATACAGAGCTCAATAAATAATTGTGGAATTCAATGTTGTTTCAAAGTGTGTTCAAAGCAGAATGCATGGTGATAATGAGGAATTTAGGGAACCTAGGGAAGGGCTGAGCAGGGAGTCAGACAACTTGATAAAAATATTTTTATAATTGGGTGCAGTGGGCCCAGTATCAATAAACATTTTCTCTTACTATGATTCTATATGTTCCCTTGTAGCTAGTCTTCAAGAGAAATGAACTGGCTGGGGTGATAGATAAGTTGGTGCTCTTTTCTTTTGTTCTGGGTGAAGTTAGTTATACCATCTATGAGCCACCAGAACTAACATAGGAACCCTACTTTCCTGGAACATTTTTATCCTCCTCCCCTCTGCCCCCTGATAACCCCAGATAGGTCAGACTCTTCCAGTTATAAGTTACAGAGCCTGACTCAAGCCAGCAGAGAAAAAAGAAATTATCAGGCTATATAACCAGCTTTAGACACAGCGAGATACAGAAGTTCAAATGATGTCACCAAATGATGTCTGTTTCTCTTGCCATCTCTTAGGTCTGCTTACCTCTGTTCAGCTCAAACTGGCTCTCTTCCCTCCATGGCAGGAGAGCTACCAGCAACCGTCATGCACAATTCTCCAGGCTGAAAAGCCCCCTGGAAAGAACAAGCCTTCCCTGTGGTTCAGGGGAGAATGTCTTCGCATCGTGAGCAGCCAGACTGGGTCAGGTGCCCATGCTTGAACTGATGGAGATGGCCAAATTGGGCCGATACTCCAATTGGCTAGATGGTGGTCACGTGCCCACAACTGTGCGGGGATCAACCCAGCTGAAGGAATCACATCAAATGGATTCTCCCACAGGAAGAAGTGATCAGCAGCAGCCAAAAATACCAGCTGTCCATCACAGTCCACATAAAATACTAGCAGGGAGTTGAGAGCCCATGTTTTCATCAGGCTTTCTTGTCTGACCTTCAGTGTTGTTAACTTCCTAGTGGTCTACTGTCCTACACAGCTCCATACTAACTGGCTTGGGTGCTTCTCATAAGATGACAAGCTTCTGGAGGACAAAAGTCTAAGCTGACTTGTCCTAGGCAATCCTCCCTACATCCTGGCAAGTACACCTAGCCCACAACACGAGGACTACCACATTTATGGAGCAGAAACTCCTGTTGCCGTGTCAGCTCATCACAGGCCTCTTTGTCAGCTGCTTGTCTGCCCTTTAATCCAGTTTCGGCTTCTACACATAGTAGGGACCTGAACTCCAAGCAACATGGCAGGCTCGAACTCATTTCTATTTGGGATTCCAACAATAACAAAGAGATTCATGCAGAAACCCAAGGCCAGCATTATGCATGGCCCCAAAAACTCCTTCTTTCAAAAGTTAGCAAAGACTTTTCAAAAGAGAAAGCTTAGAAGAAATTTTAAATGAGATTTTGTCTCCTTGCCACTGATAGAAGAGGAGCTGCCATGTGAGGAGTGAAAAGAGACAAAAATTCCTGGTTCTGTAATACCAGCTCCACTTCTGCCTCCTGCTACAGCTGTTGGCTTCCCTGGGCCCATTGACCTTGTGCTGGGAAACTGGTCACGTGGAGTGCAAGTTATCAGACATCACCTGCCTGGGTGCCTGCTTCTGACTTTTGTCTGTGTTTCTATTACACAAATGCCACCAATTCTGTCTTTGCAAGATTGAATTGAAGATTGAGCTGCCTGCAAATCCAAAGAGTGGGCGCCTCGCCTTCCCCTCTGCTCCAGCTGGAGACCCAGGGCTGGTCTCCAGCACATCCCTAACTGCGTATGGTTCCCACGAGCAGATCTGGGGGAGATTTATGTTCATCCACATTCTCATGCCCGCTGGCCTTCTGAATCAAAGGTGCAGTTATAAACCAAAGAAATTTACTGCAAGACTCTAGCATGAGCTTGTGAAGCTGAAGCATTTTGCTCCTTTTTAATAAGGTTAAAAATAGTTACAAGTGGAGCATTGGAATAAGGGCTTGAAAGAGCTCTGGGGTGCATCTGTGACTTAGGCCTGGCCAATGTTTTACAGCCTTGCCTATTAAAAAGCCCAGGCCATAGTTGCTCCTGCTCCTCATCCTCACCAGGCGCACTCACAACACACAGCCTGCGGACTGCTTGACATTTTCCACCCTGGCGTCTGCATCCCAGAACAATTGATGGGGTCCACCAGCTTCTGCTTGCAATTAGGAGAGGCCATTTAACTACCTGTTGACTCAGATCACGTTAAGGACAGGCAGCTGATGCCGAAAAGCTTTGGCAAAGAAGGGGAGCAAATTCATGCCTAGGGTCCAACTTTGAGAGGGCTGGAAAAAGAACCCCCAAAAGGCATATGGCTGCTACCACAGCCACTTTTGGCTTACTGGAGTTAGAAAAGCAAACTAAACCCATGAAGCCTGAGACCAGGAAGAAGAAACTGACTTAGGGATGAGACCCTGCTCCTGAGTCTCCTACCCTAGGCAGAACAAGCTTCATCCACCTACAGAGCAACCCTGTGCACTCCTGAGCAGAAAGCTGCAGCAAAAGCTCCATGTCTCCCCCTGCAACCTAAATGGTGACGTGATTATAAAACCCCAGATCAAAGGAGCGAAAGGGTCCTGGCCCAATGCCAGGGAGAGTCATGGCTCCTGATAGAACTCAATCAGGTCCAATCTGGATCTGAGAATAATAATGCAATTAACCACAAAGTGACAGAAGTGAATTTCACAGTAAAAGCAATGCTAACCAGCCATTTAGCATCACGAGAACAAGACCCCTTTCTTTAGCCACCTGCGGTCACCACCCCACCCCCTTATCCTATAACTCCCTCCCCCCTTGCAACCAACTCATTGAAAGGAAAAGATTAAGCCCAGGCCTGCACTAACAGGCAGATGGGGAGGGGGGCAGTGGACAGACCCCTCATTCAGAGGCCTCGGGAGGACACTTTGACTTGGCTCAGGGGCAAAAAAAAAATCTCACTAACTACTTAGAACTTTTCAAAACAAGGCTCTGACTACTTAGTTAATTGGCAGAGATGAAAGGGAAGGATGTGATGAGAAACGGTAGTGTGACCAGGAATGAAGGCGGGAGCAGCAGTCTCAGCCTCCGCTGCTAAAGAATCTCAGAAGACAGCAGAAAGCAGACTTTGGAAAAATCACGTTGAAGCTGTCGGGTCTAGGTGGATATCACCTTGACGTTGGGCCATCCTTGCTTGCTCTGGCCCAAAATCCACACACATGCGCACACACAAAGACACAGACAGATGCACCCAAATTACTGAAATTCCTATTTTAGGAGTGGGCTCTGGCTTCCCCACCTGCTATGGCCAGGTAGCAGAACATAGCGTCTGTCAGGCCACCCACTGATGACGTCACCTTTGTTACCAGCCACAGTCAGTAGACTGGGAATCAATTTTAGAACTGTGCAACTTGATTTTGGGTCCTTTGTCAATTAGTCTATATACCAAGGTTTATTTTTATGTTTTCTTCTCTGAGAGGATTCTGGCTAGGGGACAAGAAAGAAAAGGCCATTTTCCTTAGAACTCTAGACAGCTACATAGCACACCTGGCATGTGTATACATATAATAATGGAATTATGTAGTTTTAGCAAAATATGATAGTGTTACTGATACCTTTGAACACTCAACGTGTTTGTATCCACACACCTCCCTCCCCTCTCCACCGAGTTGCTGTGAAACAGAATTCAGTGGTATCTTGAAGGAAAAAAAAAAAGTCCTTTCCCCTATCCTCTTTAGAGGGAACTACATATACAAATCTATTTGAAAAGGTTAGAGAAACAAGATAAATTGGGTAAGCCGTGCGCTAACTCTTGAGAATAACAGCAGCAGGCAAAGGGAAGCAAGCCTTCATTCAGAGGCTGTCTGTGATCCGCATTCCTAACACAGCTGGCCAACCTCTGGCCACCCAGTTCCCTCAACAGCATGGAAGACCAAGGTCTCTTCAGGCTGAGATGATTCTTCCTTGTGCAGATGCGCACTTCCTCAAGGAACATGCGTTAAGGACTGAGGACAGGCTCTAATCCAAAATAAGGCCACGGTCAGATTAAATGGGAGAAGGCCCCTAATGACGATATTACCTCTCCTTTCTAATGAGTGTCACCGACCGGGTTGAGAATCCAACTGATACACTGCAAATGTTTGTCCCGGGAAAAGAGGACCAACATGCACACACATGTGCACGTACATTTTATGGCTGGATTTTAAACCCTGAGAGTGGGAGTTTATAATGGAAACACTGACAAGCCCGTAACCAGAGTGGAGTTAGCAAGTGTCACCACAATAACCCTCTAAGCCCCTTTTTTTCTTAGAAATGATCAGCCCAACCAATGAGAGTGGAGTCAACACGGCTGGCATCTTAATGACCTTTGAGCATTAGCAGATGGCCTTTTTATGATCACAGATTAGCCGTACACGGCGTTTGTTAATGGCTGCTAACAGGTGCCAGTGGTCCCTTACACTTCTTGTTGTGGTTGCTTCTTTACCTTCCCAGAGCAAGCAAGGGGGCTGGGCCCCCGAAGAACCTGTTTTCTCTGTGCATCCTTTGTTTCTCTTAGCTGCAGCACAGTCCAGCCCCCAACCCAAAAAGATGCAACCACTTCAATCTATCATCTCTTTCTCCCCTCTTCTCCTTCCCCATTTCCCTCTCCCTCTCCTTTGATTGCTCTAAAGACATCCCCCTCTAGATCCTGTGCCTAAGTCTTATAGTTTTTGAACCATATGAGCCACAAGGCATAGAAAAGACCTCAGTATACCAGAGATGTTTATAACAGGATGCCTGGTCTCTTTGATATAAATGATGAGAAACAAGCCATGGCTTCATCCAAGGTTAATTAAATGAATCAGCCAGAGCAGGTGAGGTCATCTTAGCCCCACAGATCTGCCTTTTCCAGCATTTCCTCCACTTCCCCTGGAAGAGGTCAGCTGCCCCTCCAAGCTGCACACCTATAGAGATCCACATCCCCTTCTTTGCCCACTCTTACCTCCTCGCTCCTTGCTCTATGATCCCAAAAAATAAATCAGCTGTGTGGAGTCAGTGCCCAGTTAACATAAATGATTTTCCCACCACATCTAGGTAAAGATCCGTTTGGCCTCATTTATTTACAGCAATTCAGGAAGGCACTAGCGTTCAGGGTAAACACCAAATTGGTTTCTCTGTACTCATCTTTGTGGGCCGGGGAATGGAACTTGCTACATTTGACCTCCTAGGTTGACTGGCACCAACTCCTGCAATCCCCAAGAAAGCCCTCAGAGCCAGAACAGAAGCAGAACTCACAGCACTCACAGAACAGGGGAACCTGGATGGCCTGCACCTGGGGGCTGAAGTACTCTACCCAAACCCCAGGCAAGAGTACGCGGAGGTGTGTGTGAGCTCCCAGAACACATGCACACAGAAGGCCCCTTTTGGAAAGAATGTTGTTGAATTTCAAAATGAAAGTTGAATGTACATCACAGGAAAACAACTTTTTTTTCAATGCAGGAACATTTTTGTCTTTTGTAAAAAATTATGATACATGTTTTTTATAGCTATCTTACAAAATACAGCTCAAAAAATTGCAAACATCTTATTTACAAAAAAAAAAAATCAGAGGTCCCCAAAAGAACATATTTGTCACAGGAAAGAATGGGACATTTTAAGAATTTGGGGTGGGGGTTGGAGGACTTTCTCTATGTTTTGACAGGATTTCTCATAGAAAAGATCATGTTTTCAGCTCTCAGTTTCTCAGGGGAGTATTATATCCGTGAGGATGCTCGATGCTGATTGGGAGCTGGTCACTTAGAGTCAGCAAAGAGGAGTAAATGACGGTGGAGAGATAACATCACAAAGTCAAATGTGGCTGAGACGGAGAGGTATGAATCCATCCCCGTCCTGCAGGTTTTCCCCCCCTTCACCTTCCCATCCCAGGGTGCTGCTGCAGTCTCATGTGCCCCCTGGGCTGATGGCTCTCTCAGTTCCCGGTCAAGTTTCAGGAACACAAGTCTTCATTCAAGCTCGGACTTTGCCCCAGCCCCTCGTGCTGTGGTTCAGAGGTGTAAAGCAAGTGAAGAAAATGAATCCCCAAGGTGCTGGATTTTGAAACCTGTTGGGCAATTTCCGCCCATTTCAAATGTGAGAGAGTAGAGAGAAGGAAAGGGGGGTCACCCTGCACTCACAGAGGACACAGGTATGCACGGCTTTCAAACTTCTTTCACTAAAATAAATTTGTCTTTTCATTCCAATTCCCCTAAACTTTTTGAAGTATGCTTGTATTATAAAGAACAAATGTTAGCAAAGACACACATGAGCTCTGCTGTCTCAGTGAACTTAGAGGCCATCTAAGGAGCAGTGGCTTCCTCCTTCCTGTTGGTCACATATGAAATGAGGAGGAAAACGCTAACAGTGGGAGCGAGCTTCAAGGGAAGCACACTTCCTGGAGGCCTTACTGGAATTAAACATACAGCTGTCTCTCCCTTGCCTATCAATTCTCCAGCAATCAAATGGAAACCCAATCATCTTCCATCTAGGTTATATCATCAGAAAGCCCTAATTTTAAACTGTTAATATCCCTTTCCAGCCAGAGACAAATATAGACCTCATCTCTGTATCACATATACTTAAAAAGATAAAATGAAAAATCCATTACTAATTAGACTGTTAAATTAAACTGCTTTAACTTTCTTTTATGAGAGGCATAAAGTACATAAAGAGCAGACACAGAGTAGCACCAATGACCTTTAGCAGCGACTTGCGGCCCACCCCATTGCTTTTGAACCATTTGTCTGAAGACTCCTGGGTTTCTTAACACCTGCTATTCCCTCTCTACCACTTGGAGACCTGAAGGATTTATTTTTAACAGTCCCTCACCCACATAATGACTTTAAAATTCTTTAGGTTCATACCTTAAAATATAGCTGGGAATTAAGAAATAATGTCAATTAACAGTTGAAGCTCAGAGGCACTAATGGAGTGAGCTAACCAACCACTTTCTTGGGAAAGCTGTCTAGGTACAGAGAATCTCAGCCTCCTCAAATTTCTGTGCTCTAGTGATAGGTCAGCAACTATGACCTAGGGGCCAAACTGAGTGCACTGTCCTTTTTTTTCTTCTTTTTTTGTAGTTATAAGCTAAGAATGGTTTTCCATTTCTAAATGAGTTTTAAAATCCAAAGAAGAATTATATTTATTGACACATGAAAATTATATTTCATTCAAATTTCAGGGCCCACAAATGAAATTTTGTTCAACACAGCCACCCTCATTCATTATCTTTTATCTGTGGCTATTCTCACACTCCAGTGATGACTTGAGTAGTCCATTAACACAGACTGTATGGTCCATAGAGTTGAAAATATTCATTATTTGACCCTTTACAGAAAAAAATATTGCCAAGCTTGGTTTCATAAATGGCTTTGCTATACACACAGACAAAAGGCAACTGGGTACCACTTGTTCCAACAGGAGAGTGAAAGTCAGCCTAAGTGTAAAACATTTAGTTCTGTGAAACGAAGGTAGGAGTGCAACAGAGACCTCAGCAGTCCCCCAGATCCTGGACACTGGAGTAAGTTGGTTCCCACAGCTGACATTAGCTGATGTTGTATATTATACAAGTTGTTAACTTTCATGCTTTTATATTTTTTTTTTCAGTAAGCCAAGTGACTACTGAGTTTCCTAGTTCATTTGCTATTATCTGAATTTGCAGTTCACCTGGTGTACCATTTTTGTGATGCCTCACCTGTAGCACCTTGGAGAAGGGCTGGCTACCCAATGGCTTTACTTTTATTTTTTAGATATTTGTCTTCCTACAACTTTTTTTTTTTTTTGGACAGGCAGTTAGACAGTGAGAGAGAGAGACAGAGAGAAAGGTCTTCCTTCCGTTGGTTCACCCCCCAAATGGCTGCTATGGCCGGCGCGCTGCGCCGATCCAAAGCCAAGAGCCAGGTGCTTCCTCCTGGTCTCCCATGTGGGTGCAGGGCCCAAGCACTTGGGCCATCTTCCACTGTCTTCCCAGGTCACAGCAGAGAGCTGGATTGGAAGAGGAGCAACCGGGACAGAATCCAGCACCCCCAACCGGGACTAGAACCCAGGGTGCTGGCAGCGCAGGCAGAAGATTAGCCAAGTGAGCCACGGCGCCAGCCATCCTACAACTTTTTTAAATGATTTGGGGTATGTTCTAGAACAATTCACATTATTGAGATGCATTTCCTATTAAGTCAATGAAAGATCACCTTGCACCTCTATAAGCACACGTGATCTGTGTCTGCTGGGCAGCCCTCTCTTTCCCATGATCAGCTTCACGTATGAAATGTTGACTTTGAATTTCATTCCTTGCTTTACTTCTTCCTCTCCTCCCTTCTTCCCTTTGTTCCCTCTCTTTCTCTAAGTATAGATTTTGAAAACTGATATACCCAGTTCCAATCCCAGTACTGTTATCACTGTCTGTGTTTCCTTGGGCATATCCACTTCCTCACTCCTGCATTAAAGGTAAGAGCAGCCATCTTGAGTATATTTGAACTTCTGGCAGTATTTCAGACATTCAATATTTTCTCAATAAATGATAGATGAATGGATGAATATATATAGGTATAGATATTCCTGTATTATTTGTATTTTATACTCTTTAAGATAGTGATAAACACATGGAAAGTGCTCAATAAACACTTGAGTGAAGGTACTGTTTACTTATTCTTCCCCACAACAAGCACTTTTCAAACACAACTGCACGATCAGCTGTATGTTAACAATATGGAGACTTAAAAGAGATCAAATACACACACCAGGATTTTTGCTTCATACATGACCAAGATCTAAGTCACAATGTGACATGTGAGACAGTGCCGATTGTGACACTTGGCGCAGAGTTGATATTCAACATAGTCTGAGTGAACGAACCCAAAATCTAAACCAGAGAGAAGAAAAGCAAATAGTACAAAAACTAAAGGATAAAGTAAGTCAAAGAAAAGCTCTCAGAGATGTGGCATCCTAGAGGAAGTCTGGAGGTGAATTGATGAGAACGCAGCAGAGGGATGTTACCGAGAAAACCAACATGATGGACCAGAGTGGCCACATGGCTGTGGCACCAATGAAGGCGCTTGGCTTTGGCATCAGATAGGTTTGAGTCAGATTTTGATTCTCCTACTCATTAGTTGCATAAACTTGGGAAAGTTACTTAGCTGATTTAATTATCACTAATAAAAAATAATAAAACCTACCTTACCACATTATTGGTACATACAAATGTCAAGAATTTATAGCAGCTGTTACAGTATTATGTGATGCTTGAGAGTTCCAGTCGCATGTACGGGTGGAGGGCCTTAAATTAAAGATGGAAGCTTTTAGTTTTGAGCCCTTATAAAGTCAGCACTTTGTGAGGAAGACCTGTCATGTAACCCCAGGGATCCTTGGGGCTTTGTCCTTGACCTTCCTTTCATCTCACGATTGAACAACTCTCCTTGGGTGGTATCCTCTGACCCTATCTATACTGATGCTGTATGGAAATTTGGCCACAGGACAACACCTGGGAGTTATTAATGCCTCCTGTTCATCCCTCACCAGCCCTCCTGCTTTCCAAATAACCAATCAATTCTTCTGTCAATTCTATGCCCTGAATAGCTTTTGTATTTCCTTAACTTCCTCACTGTGACTGACTGAGCTCCAGTCTTCACCACGTATTTTCTCATGCATATAATTCTCTCCCTGCCCCATCCCACCCTGCCATAGCTCGTTCTCGCTGCAGTAAACAGAGTCCCACCTGAAAACAAACCTGGCTGTACACCCCCATGGCTTCCAACCCTTCCATGACTTTCCACTACTTAGAGAAAGTTTCAGCTTTAGTATAATGAATAAAAAATTCCATGGTTTTGTCCCTTTCCAGGTTCAGCTGGCTTTTCACACATTTGCATGTATGCACACACACACACACACAGAGAAAGCAATTGCAGTTTCCCAAGTATGCCTTATTCTCCCTTTCCTTTCCTTTTTACTTGCTACTTCTCTGACCAAAACACCCTTTGTCATTCTCCTTAACTGAGCTAGTACCCACAAATCCTTCAGAACTCCCAGAGATGTCACAGGCTCTGGTGGAACTGTCTCTAAAATGCTCCACTTTCCACGTACAAGAGGCTGTCCCCACCAGAAACTACCATACACTTTGTTTAAATTGTGTTTAATCAAGTGTTTGTTTGTCTATCTTTTCCATCGTTAACAATCAATTTACGCCATAAGTTAGAGGCTAGGTTACCATGATTGCGTCTCTTGGAAAAGTGTATAAAAGCAGCAAGAGACAGGCTCCATAATCCAGGGGTGCAGAGATGGATGGAAGGTTGTTGTATGGATGATTGATGTGTGCTAAGAAGCATGTGCATCCAAGCAGAAGCCCTCAGCTGAGATGTTGTGTGAGGTTTGGGAGAACATATATGAAGAGAATTATGACAAAAGAGAAAGAGTGAGGTTAGGGTTGGAGGGTAGGCGTGCAGCAGTGACAAAGAGGCCACAACAAATGGCATCCAGAGAAGGCAGCGGATGTGCTTCTCCTTAGACCACAGCCTCCTGTGGGAAATTGCCTGCCATATTTGTGCCTGGCCCAGTGCCTGGCAAGCATGCTTATCCTCTTCATACCACGCCACAACATCATCACATCACCAGCCAATTCCCAGCCATCTTTACCAATTCCCTCTCATTCTCTGTTTTTGATCCTGAGTTACCACTGCTGATAGTTCAGTAAGCCATAGAAGGGTTAAGCAATTTAATTCTCTCAGTCACAAAATATGACCCCTGCCAGAGTGAGCACTACTTGCCCCAACCCCAGTCGCTCCCTAGTCCGAATCCAGACTATTTAATAAGGATGATTCACTGTTAGATGTTTACACAGTGACTGCTGTCCCTGCATTCTTTCTTGTATGGGCTAACTATGTAACCACCAGTTGTCTATGTCCCTACAAGGCAGAAATGATGGGTTTACAAAACGTTTTCAAGAGTGCCAACCTGAGGGATTGTTTGAGGGTGAAGATGCCTCTGGTAATGACAGTGGCAATGGCTTCCTTGACTTATTGCTTCTTTTCACAATTCCTGCTGGGATATGGTAGCTGCTTGAAAGCCAGTTCTAAAGGACATCAGGAACACCAGGGCCTGTGCATCGTGGCAGGAGAAGGTACCCTCTGTCTTCCCCTATTATAGAGAGAGGACAGGAGGCACACACAGCTGACTTGCATGACGTTCAGTAGGAGGACTCTGTTGGATTAAAAGGCACTCAAAAAATAGGGCAGAGAATGGAGGGAGACAAAACAGAATGCTTGGGAGGAAGTTTTCTTCAATGGCACACAGCAACATAAGGGCCAGGATCTCAAGAAGCCAGCAGTCCCTGTCTTTCTATTGGACTGACAAAAAAGCCCATGAACAGGCAGGGTGGATGAAGACATCACAGTCATGCTGTGGAAGAGCTTGACGAATAGCTGGACATCACTGCTTCTCATGTACAACTCTTGCCCCCACGGTGTGCCACAGAGCATCCAGGGAGCAAGTGGGCACTTGCAACCACAGCCCCAGGAGGAAATAGCCTGCCCTTTGCCAGGAATGGAGAAAGAAGATTCAGTTCCCCTGCTGAGGCCATTCAAGGAGGTTTTCACGGTGCTCACAAAGTCAGTTGAATCCTAGGCACTCCTCTCAACCCAACATCATCATGTAACATAGCAGAGTTACCAATCTCAGAAATTAAGTAATGAAGACCTACCAAGAATAAAAAGACTTGCGAACGTACAAGTCATTATGGAGGGAGAACTGTGTTTCCAACTAGTCAGAAGGATGAAACAGGTCTCACATGAAGTTTGCCACAATGCACAGTCACTCTGACATCTGTGCTATTCCCAGACTGGTTCTCTAGCACTTGACTCAGATTCAGTTCCTCTCTCAGTGTGCAGAAAGGGCACTGGTGGCTCTCTCTCTCCATGTTTTTTACTGGTTTTGTAACACATAAACCATTGGTTGTACCACAGTGGACTTCATTCTAAAAGAGTACTTGAACTCCACACACAGCTGTTGTTGGCACTGGAAGCAAGGCTATTTCTAAACAAAGCAATGCTTTACTACTTCCAAGTTCCAAACTACTTTCCAAATTCCCCTTTCCAGTAAAATTTAAGCTTCACAGATTCACCAGGGTATGTTGCCAATACAATGCCCACATTTTGAACTCAGGCCGCAAATAGATTAAGAGGCCTGTTTGGTTCTGACTTTTTTGGATTATGATGCTCCTCCTTAGTAGTACATAACTACCTAAAACTGAAACCAAGGAACAGGCATTTAGCTTAGTGGTTGTGATGCACATGTATCCTATCAGAAAACCCTGGCTAGATTCTTAATTCTGGCTCGTCTCCAGCTTCATGCCAAGGCAGACATTGGGAGGCAGTAGTGATAGCCCAAGCATTTAAGTCCCTGCCATCCACATGGGAGTATTGTATTTTCCACTCCCAACTTCAGGTCCAACCTAGTCCTAGCCATTGCAGGCATTTAAGGAGTAAATCAGCAAATAGAAACTCTCTCTTGCTCTCTCCCTTTCAAAAAAATAAACATTTAAAAAATACAGATAAAAATCCAATAGAAACCTATGTAATTCTTCCCAATATCAGAAAATAAGATTCAAGACACTTAACTATAGATGCTTGACACTGGATAGATGTAACTTGTCTTCCTCTGTTGTATGTTTTTCTACTCACATGCACTTGAATATAAATGTAGATCAGAAAAAGAAAACTCTAATTAATAGACCATCTAATTGTTTTTCTCTCCTAGAATCTAAACGTTTCTCCCTCATCCTCTTGCAGCCCATTCTCTTGCTGTTGTGACAGGTTCTCGGTCTCCAAATGATGTATTTTCAGTGTGGGTGGTAGACGTCAACTGCTTTGTGAGCACTTGCAATGACCCTAGGCCTGCCTGTATTGAATTGCTAAGCAACACTTGGCAGCCTCTTGCATATGGTGTTACTCCCTTTTGATGCTTCACAGTAGCATCTTGGTGTCTCTCTCTCTGTCAAGTCTTACAGCTTTGACTGCTGTATTTGGGGTGTTGGCTGGCTGAAAGCCATCCCAGAGAGGATGTTCATTGGAGAATGTTGATTGACACTGGGCACAAGTGCTTTTGTGTAAGAGCTTTGGCAGGTCATTATTGGATTATTTCCCAATAAATGCCATCCAAATCTGCCCAATGCACCACTGAGCAATGTGCCAACCTGTTCGAGAGCCCTAGTAGATGTTCAGTGTCTTTCACTGGTAGCTGTTGGCTTGTCCAGTCCATTCCTTTGTAAGGCTCCAGGGCATTGACTAAATACAGTGGCTTTTCTATTTGCCATAATTAGAAGAGCATGGCATTTTTTTCCCACACAAAAAGAACTGACATTAGGTTGTCTATTTTTCAGTCATCTTAAGTGTTGGTGTGGATTCCATTCATACAAAGCTGTATCCTTTTAAAACCAGGAAAGCACCCCAGCAAGCATCAAATAACTCCCCCAAGTATTCTGAATGAATATGATGTGTTAATGAAAACACACAAAATTAAAGTATCATGCGCCAGGCCTGTAGCTCTTGGCATGCTTTAGAGAATAACTCAATGATGGTTTCCATTGTGTGATGTGAATTTTTATGCACCGATGTAATAGCATAGAAAGGAATGTTCTTTCCATTTGGTTTGAGGACTGAGTGGTTATGCACATGCACTTACTTACCAGCTAACCTCAATTAAGTTGCTGGGCTCTCTGAACCTCAGTTTTCTTTTTGACATTCTAGGGGCACCAGTGCTTGCATGCCATAGATTTCTATGGGAATCAAACAAGATACCATTGGAGAAAGTGCTTTCTACAACATTGTAGGAATTGAATGGGTGCTTAACTGCAGCAGCAACTTATTTCCAAGGAGGTGTTCCTTCTAGCAAAAAAAAAAAAAAAAAAAAGGGTTTTTTTTGTCCTAAAAATCAGTGTCATAATATGATCTCATATGCCCCCAAGGCTCAAGAACAAAAGCTGACAGGTGATCCTCAAGTTGAAACACTGGAGTTTCATTCTCCAAAGTGTGTGTTGAGCTGTGGTTGTTTTGAACAGAGTACTCTAAAAAATCAAATGACATCTTACTACCATTTCCTGTTACATATTATTTAATTTCATTTCCCCCAGCTTTATGAAAGTATAATTTACAAATAAAATAAAAATTGGACATATTTGTGACATACAATGTGATGTTTTGATCTGCATGTATACTTGACTGTTACATGTTATTTGAAATAGTCTGTTTCCCAGAGCCTATACTTTTCTTCCTTTCTCATTAATGGTAGGCACTGGGCACGTACAATGGTGTTTTTCAATCACCTAGCTGTCAGAATATCCTTGCTATATATGTGCCACTGGATTATCTCTTCATTTGCAAAGCCCAGTTTGTGGACTCACTGAAGGGAGAGTGGTGAAATCACAGAGCTTTTTTTCTCTTATTTTCTGTCCTCTTCTTTCCTATTTTTATTTAATATTCCTAATTCCAAACATTTCACATTAGTGAATTATGTAATTTTTAAAGTCATTATTGAGCATCACTTACAAACAGGCTTTGGATCACTAAACCCAGGAGTGGCAAATGCCTAGAACCTTACAGACATGGTTAAGCCTAGGTATGCCCTTTCCTTACATAACTAAATATCTACTAGGTATACCATAGTGATAATTGTCCAACTTCAAGCACTACGAGGGTAACAAAACAACTTTATTAAGGTATCTACTCCAATAATAGATAATATGCTTTAAAATTTACTTGAGTGGGGCATTGTAACATTTGTCAGATATTTATTAATTCTCTTACTATGTGCCAAGCACACCAATGACAGGGGTACTTACTGAGAGACAATGAGGCATCTAAGGAGCATCATTAACTGGTACTTACTCATACAACCCTGACTGTCACCCTGGGCACCTCGTTCACCTCACCTTAGTCCCACCCTGGGTATCACTGAGATATTAAGATGAAATGATGGGGCCAGCTCCATGGCACAGTAGGTTAATCCTCCGCCTGCGGTGCCAGCATCCCATATGGGTGCCGGTTCTAGTCCCAGCTGACCCTCTTCGAATCAAGCTCTCTGATATGGCCTGGGAAAGCAGCAGAAGATAGCCCAAGTCCTTGGGCCTCTGCACCCACATGGGAGACCAGGAAGAAGCACCTGGCTCCTAGCTTTGGGTCAGCACAGCTCTGGCCGTTGCGGCCATCTGGGGACTGAACCAAAAGAAGGAAGACCTTTCTCTCTGTCTCTCTCTCTCACTATCTGTAACTCTACCTCTCAAATAAATAAATAAAATCTTTTTTGGGAAAAAAAAAGAGATGAAATCACATTCTCAGGGAATCACACAAAAAGGAAGACAGAGGCAGGCATTATGGCACAGCCGGTAAAGCCACTACTTGTGACATGTACATTCCATGTTAGAGTGCCTAGTTCAAGTCTAGGCTATTCTACTTCCCCTCCAGCTTCCTGCTGATGGACCTGAGAGTCCCACAAAGGAGACCAGGATGGAGTTCCTGGCTCCTGGCTCCAGCCTGGCGTAATCCTGGCTGTTGCAGTCTTTTGGGAAGTTAACCAGTAGACAGATAGAAGACCTCTCTCTTTGTCTTTCCCTTTTTCTGTCACTCTGCCTTTCAAATCAATCAGTCAATCTAATAAAAAGGACAGACAGTAATCCATACGATCCATAGGAAGAAAAAAGAAAAGTAATAAGGGTACGTACAGAGCTCTGCACTTGGTGAGATGATAATATGGATTAATTTAAATGTGAGTGAGGTAAAGTGTTCATTATAAGCTCAAGTGATGTTGTTTTATGGTCTGAAATAAACAGAGAAAGGTAAGAGAATGAAGATAGCATTTTGCTGCCAAACAGACTGAGATGAGTGGGTGAGGTGGCGCACATGTAGGGAGAAGGAGGCAGTATTTTGAGTGAGCCCTTAGTGTTGGCATAATAGGACAGATGACAACTCTCCAAAAACATTCCTCTGCATATCAACAGAGACACACTGCCCAGTGGTTACCATTGTTTTCCACACTTGTCATTACATTACAAAGCATCTTTCAACAAAGATAAAAATCTGCATCGTGATATCTTCCATCTCCCAGAACTGTGTCTCATATATCTAAAAAATCATCCCTTGGCTTTTCCGTAACAAGACAGCAAAAACACAAAAGCACAATGCTAGATTTGCTTTATTAAAAATATGAGAGGCAAAAAAAAAGGAATGCTGTGGTTCTTATTGTGGATATTTCCAAAGAGGTACCTAAAATTTTATGGCAACCTTGTTAGTAACTCTGTAAATCACTTGCAGCATCTCTGTTTTAAAATCTCTTCTGCATATAAGCAGTAAAATGAAGCACACATTGGAAATTCTGATAGTTTCAAACTTCAGACTTTCTTTTAAAGTAATAACTTTAATTCAGTTCTTTCTGGCATAAACTTTTTCATCCCATTATGTCAAAAATTGTATTATCCATCCATTTGTCTGTCAGAACGTCTCCCTGTGGGGCGATAGACTCCTGGCTTCTCCACTCTAAACCTCCCCATTACATCCTGCTATCAAGAGTCACAATTTTCCACGAAAGTCTCTGGTGACTTTTGACAATGTTTTACAGAGAACTAGACCAGGAATCTCAGAGTTAAAGGAAATCTTCCATTCTGGCAATGAATATGTAATAGGCATTACACTGTGCAGTATTCCAAAAAATGTAAGGTTCATTAAGTCTTTCTAAAGCAGGGACTTACGTGTAGCTTTGAAGGAACCTGTCTTCACAATGGCATTAGCAAATGGCACTTTGGGGCAGAGAATATTAATATTGTACATTAAGGAGCAAATTTGTTTAAAAGCTATATAGCTATATGTAGATGCTGATGATCCAGAAATAAATAAAAAGTGAATAGTTGTCCAACTTTGTATGTAAATTGCCTTGTTCTTATATACATAAGAAGGCTTTTCGCTCCTAAATTCCTTCATATTAACAAGCAGGAGTGTAACTAATATATAAACTAAAGTCATTCTCTTTAATGAGAATGCTAAATATTTTAAAGAAATGCATGGCTGTGAAATATTGTCAAGGGCATTTTTATACTTAAGTTTAAGAACGCTTACGACTTAACTGTTGAATTATTTAACAAATTCAGCCTGGAAGCACTATTTATGTATGTTTTTTAATGTTCTTACTTATGTTGGCTTTTCTTTGCAAAGGATTTAGGACCTTTGATTTCTGTTTATAAAATTTACATTTTTAATCTCCTATTTCTGTGTATTTTCCACTTGACAGTGGCAACAATATCCAGGCAGAAGGGGAAAAGAAGGGAAAAACATCTCTTGGATCCTGAAACTACAGCTATACAGGAGAGAAACTCAAATCCCACTGTAATGGGAAGGAAGTCCACTTTAGAAGACAAAAATAAAAGTCCTGTTCAATAAAACACATATCTAACTAAAATAATAGATACCGAAATATGCACCTGGTTTCCACGCTTTTCCAAAGGAAGCCCACAACAGTCTAGGAGTGGAGTTGTCTTGAGCAATACTGTAATCCCACACAATCAGCATTTGCTACTTTGAGTTGTCAGCTTCTATTTTTCACCTATGTATTGTTTTGCAATTATTGCCCAGCCACAGATTTATCAGAGCAACATAAAAACACATTTTCTCTCATTTTTCTTCAATTAACCTTGATTTATATTTCTTAAATGTAGAAGGATTCCTTGAAGATTCAGGAAGGATGTTGAGTGCAGCCCCATCAATGCTGTTCAGGAAATGGAAACCGACAATCAAAGGTAGTATGAGGGCAAGTTTTATTTGAGTTATTGTCATTAAATTCTGCTCATGCAGCTAATAATATAAAAATTGTCCAGGATGGAAATGTACCTACAATTTACCTGTAGCTTTAGTGACTTCCTAAGAAATACATTTGGAGGAAAGAATAGGAAAATTTTAAGACTAGTATATTTTCATCTACTGATATTTTTCCTTATATAGTGTACATACACACACACACACATATATGTATCTACACACACACACACATAACTGAGCCAAAATCTTTCTTCTGCATTAAATCTGAGAGACGCAATAATTAGGCCTCTGAGGGATGGGGCCTCAGTCAGGCAGCCAGGGGAGGAACTGAAGGTTTCCATGGCTTCTTTAAACCATTAAAGGTCTTCCGGACATTGGTTTCCACTTCCATTTAGTCCAGTTTTTCCTAACATGGGTACCATGGGGATTATTAACTTTACTTTACAAAAAGGTATTCTGATCAAATGAGCTTTAGAAATGCTGTATTAACCAAAATTCAGTATGATTTTCCAGAGCCTTAAATAAGTAACTATGCTTTGTGAATCCTGAGAAAGAAAGGCAGTAGTGCCGATTTCTCGTTTTGACCAGGAATCTCTTTTACATTGTTTTTGTTTGTTTGTTTTCCTGAGGCACCTGTAGGCTATTGTTCCACAGAGCACACTTTGGGAAACAATGATTCTGGTATTAAATGCTTGCTGAACCCAGCCCATTGGACAGTTTCTATGCTGGGAGTTCATTGTTTCTGAGAAATAAAGTTCATTATCAAGCAAATCATGGGATGAGACATTGCCAAATTCATGTTTGTGTCCCTAATCGGTACAACATCTAGTATTTAAAAAAATGAATAAAGAAAGTAATCTATAGGTTTATGCCTAAGTATATTTCTGAAAATGATAATGCCATTTTTATTTCATATTCTGAGATATTAATACATGGTTTCCTTAAGTATAACTGTCACTCATTCACTTTAAGATTATGTTTAAGGGAAGAACCCAAAGGAAGAGAAATAATATAATTGCATGAAAGATTAAAAAAATCAAATTCATTTTCTTGAACACAGTGACCATTACCAGCTATCAGGAAGCTATATACAGTTAACAACTTCTATTTTTCTATTCTGTACTCACCATCACCAAAAACATGCACATAAAATATACACACGTAAGATCAACTCTATCAAAGAAAGTCAAGAAAGGAACCTGGCTAGGGCTAGGAGTTCAATATTACTGGATTACAGAGATTCACTGTGTGCCATACTAACTGATCATAAAGGAACTGCAGGCATTGGATACCACGCATAGATAAGTATCAGATATTGTCATCATACCCTAAGATACATTCTAAATCATTTTTGAAGCCTAAAGACATACTTTTTTTTTTCTTATAAAACTATGTGGTATATGTTTATGAGATCTATCAATTGAATTGTGTTTGGGGAGTGCACTAAAAAACTTGAGACAGTTCAAAGTATTGGGGTGCAGCACTGGCCAGGATTATAAATGAGAGTTCTAATACAAAAAAAATGAAAGCCTAGAGTCACTAACTAGCTACAAACAATCAGGCAGATATTTTTCTCCACTTAGGCCTAAGGTTGAGGCTGGGAGATTAGCTAAGGCATGAAAAGCCGCTTTGGTACATGGAGTCAAGAGTCCAGGCACTCACAAGCAGCAGTACTAACTCTTGTAACAAGGAAGTGTCACTACGGACAGTTCTGCTATCAGCACAGGAACTTTCCTTTCCATCAGACACAAGACATGACCTCAACCAGTTAAGTCTCTCCACCAAGTCATTCAGTGTCTGGCCACAGTGGTAACTCAAAAGATGTTAGAGAACTAAATCAAATGCCTTTCTGTTTAATTTCTCTCACTGATGCTAGTTAAGGTAGAGGTGCGGAAGCTATAATTATCTTGCATCCTTTGTACTTCCCCAGATAAAGAAAAATTTCAGTGTTCAAAGACTAAGCAGAGAGAAGGCCCTGGTGGCTGTTAGCTATCCTGAGAAGAGACCCACAGTACCTTCACTGACTACTTCCCTAGACTCTTCTCCCCCGCAAGGATCTAGTCACTATCGTAATTCACTCTGTTTTTCAGTAATCCGGATTTCTCTAGTAATCAGTAAGTAAATTCAACCTACCTACCTACCTCCAGGTCAAATGCATTCCTAATTATGCCACTGAGACACCCTCTGATTCCCAGGAACTTTTGAAAAAAATAAATAAAAGGATAACCCAAACCCAGACCCAGTGTTGAATGCTTAATTATGACAAACAACAAAGCCAAAGACAAAAAACTGCTGGCTGGAGGACTCCACAGTTCTGGTGAAGTGGAGGGAAGGAGAGATTCAGAGATCACTCTGACATGCTGGTGTGTGCACTCACATTTCCTGTCACAGGTAAAGAAACACGACATAGGAAATGGTGCCACAGAGACAACATACAGCAGAGTGTTTCTGCCTTGGGGAGGTGAACAGACAACATTCATTCTGTTGATGCATTTATGCACCAATGTACACAAGGTAATTTGGACCTGGGTTCTTAGTAAAGGTCTGTTGTGGATTTCTGAAAGGCTCTGGAAACTGATTTGTCAACATACCAAGCAAGAACAGGCTGTCTCAATAGAACATTCAAAGCCAAGATCAGGAAACTCATATGTAAACTGGACATTCATTTATTCATTCTAATGAAAATATTACTCTCATTTAGACCAAAACCCTTTAGTCTGACTTTCTGAATACTTTTCTCTCCAAGATCAGAGCTTCATGGCAAGGTGAGCCCTGATCAGAAGTGAGACTCCGTGGGGTAGCTGCCATGTTGGCTGCATAGCCACACACACCCATCTAGACCACAGCACAGCATTACCCAGCTAAGGCTCTCTCTCCCTTGGAGGATATTTGGATGAACCAAGATTTACTACCAGGTTTCTCCTCATTTTCTACTTTTGTATGTGATGAGACTTCTGGTAGACACAGTATTTGTGCAGATTTGCCACTAAAGTGACTAGGCTTACAGCCAGGTATTTGTGAACATGAAAATCATTCCATCCCTATAAGGAGAATGTAGATGTTGACTTAACAACTTGACTGCAGGAGGAATTTTTTTTTTCCTTATCCATATGTATTCTTGGACAGATATACCTGTAGCTATCAAGTACTAGTAGTAATATGTGTCTAACACAGTTACGTTCCATAAGCTAATTGTTTTAAAAAACAATTTTTTTATATAGAAGCATTAGAAATAGGTAACCATGTTCTGTGACTGTCATAACTCTCCAACAACCAAAATATTTACTTACTCGAATCATCAATTAACTGATTCCACTGGCAAACTCTGTACCATACTATAGGGAAACGAGACCTTTATAATAGGTACAGATTAATCTGCCTGACCTGCAAAGAGAGTAGCACTATCTTCTTTATTACAAATGGAAATCAAAATGGCTACTATATCTTATATCAGACACTCATATTCTTTGTGAAACTTTGTAGAATACAAATGAGGTGCCTTGGATTTGGGGGTCAGTACTCAAAAACTTTTGCTTCTGAAAATCAGAATGTATCTCCCTGGCATAGACAGATCTCTAATTCTTTTGATCACAATGAAATGGAAATTACAAGACTCAAAAGACAATGCAATCAAGGGGTTTCTCTTATTCCCAATTCCTTTGCCAGGCAATATCAAGTTTTCAATCACCTATGATGGAGTGTCTGATGGACAGAACAGTTGTGAATCTGAAGCTCCAGTGGGATGGCTCACACGGAAGTGGGATGACAACAACTAAGACTTCGATGACAGCCTATAGTGAATCCTTTGCAGGAACAAATTCAGGACTTTTTACTCCAGGCGAAGTGAAATAATCTGATTCCTCTTAATACCTTTGCTGAGGTAGAAGCTGGTCCCATGGTAACATCCAGTCACAATAACTCCCAATATTTGGAACGTGAATTACCCCTCAATTGATTTATGTAGATATGGACACAAAAAGAGCAATACATCAGGATTTTAGATCAAGAAATCTAAACAAGAGACTTGTGTCTATCACATCTTCTTCTCAACCTTGATGCCTGCATCTTTGGAAGGGACATGTTGGCCTTCGAATCACCTTAGTCAGAAATGGTGGATGATCACCAATCTGTCCATCTCCTTTACTTCTTTTGGGAAGTGTGAGAGGTCCAAGATCCCATTGAAAGTACAGACCTGAGGTCTGGCATAAAAAAAACATTGTCATATGGACTTCGAGCCTGCCATTGTCCACAAAGGGAAGGGCCAGGCCACATGCTGAAAGCTGGCACTTGCACATATGTGAGATAATTAATTGCTTGGACAATTTGTTCTGTTTGGCTCTGGTGATCAAGTTGGGGATTAAGTAACCACAGTGGTCTATGAAAAACGGAATTAGGGTCATAATAATTCATGGAATGAGAAGAACTAAAGGATTTTGTAGCTGAAAAGGTCATTAGGGAACCTCTAATCCAGTGATTTGTAAACCCCTATTAATATAGGAATTTTTTTATTGTTGAAAGAAAGATTTATATTTTAGAACTTTATCTTTTATAATTTTACATTTTTAAGCTTTAGAAATTTGATATTATGGAATCACCACATAAAATCCTATAGTAATCAAACAGATCAGATGGAAGCAGTTACCTTTGTTTATGAAGAAAAGCAGTTTTAAAAATCACTGGTTAATAAAATGGCCCTCATTTTTTACATGTATGACATGAGAGGCCTTCTTCAAGCTTCTACATAGGGTGAGTGGTAAGGATGAGACTAAACTCATCTTGCCAACTTCAGTCTAGTACTCTCCCTTCTTCTGAAGCAAAGAAAGACAATGTGGAATAGAGGAGAACCAATGTCTATTCTCCCCAATCACATTAACATCCAAGTGGTAATAGCTAGGTATACAATAATTAGCTGTAGCAGTAATAGTAACAGCAGTAGCAACAGCAGCAACAGAGCAACTCCCTATGGATCTATGTAGTCCATAGAGAGTGCTAAAGGTTGAATATTATATCATTCACTAGTCTGAGCAATCGTGCAAAATAGTAGGGGAGGAGTATAATTGTCCTCATTTTACAGACGAGGAGAAAGGTTCAGAAAGGTTAACTGACGTACCTGCTCAAGGTTATTTGTGCTAGGTTCCAAATCCTGTGCTCTCTCCCCTACTCTTTCATGTTGTGCTTCTATTTTGAAAATTAAACTTTTTCCAATTTCCTTCATTTCCTGAAAAACAGGTATGAACTTCAGCTCATCTAAGATAAGAAAGCAAGCATTCTTTTTTTTTAAACTTTTATTTAGTAGATATAAATTTCCAAAGTACAGCTTATGGATTATAATGGCTTCCCCCCCCAATAACTTCCCACCCACCCACAACCATCCCATCTCCCACTCCCTCTCCCATTCCATTCACATCAAGATTCATTTTTGATTATCTTTATATACAGAAGATCAATTTAGTATATATTAAGTAAATATTTCATCAGTTTGCCCCCACACGGAACACACGGAACACATTGCCAAATACTGTTTGAGCACTAGTCATATCATTAATTCACATTGAACTACACATTAAGGACAGAGATCCTACATGGGGAGTAAGTGCACAGTGACTCCTGTTATTGACTTAACAAATTGCCACTCTTGTTTAAGGCGTCAGCAATCTCCCCAGGCTCTAGTCATGAGTTGCCAAGGCCATGGAAGCACCCTGAGCTCGCCGACTTTGATCTTATTTCGACAAGGCCATAGTCAAAGTGGAAGTTCTCTCCTCCCTTCAGAGAAAGGTACCTCCTTCTTTGATGGCCTGTTCTTTCCACTGGGATATCACTTGCAGAGATCAGAAAGCAACCATTCTAATACTTGACATTCCTTCAACATTTTGAATTTGAATAAATTCAGATTCTCTCCAAAGAGGACCTACAGTGGCTGATCAATGGAAAAAGTTGTGAAAGCATCCAACTCCGAAAGTCATCCACACAGAGATTAAACATTTTATGAGCTTAGCTTAAAACTTATGAAAACAGGGTATTTGCCAATTTTCTGATGTGAACCTAAACTTAGTCTCTGAATCAGCTGTTTGGAGTTCCTGTTGTCTTTCCTGGTTAAACCACACCCATTGTTTCCACCTGCTACAATTTCTTATCTCAGTTTCTTTGAAGCCAGGTGAGAACTAAGACATTTGCAAAGCAATCTGAATGTAGAATGCTTTCATTTTTAACGATCCTCCCCCAGCCCCATGCAGATGTGTTACACACAGCTAATTCAACAGCACACTTTTTCAATGTCTCACTTTCATCCAGTAGTCCCAAGGTGTGCATTTCAAGAACAGAAAGACAATTCCCTTCTTTTGAAGCCATCTTCCAGCAATTACTAGATGTTTAGTCAAATATATAATAACAAGAACAAAAATGATCGGTATCAATCCACTGGAAATCAAAGACCAAACAGTACATTAGCAAATCGCTCCACTGGAGGTACCGAAAAGGTGAACATGTACTAAAGAACTGCCTAATGTACTAATTGTACTAATGAATTGCCGCACACATCCAACAAGCTCTGGGCATCAGTCTTAAGTTTTCTAGTTACCAAAGAGCACTACCTAAACTCCTAACTTGTTAGGCAGAGCTTGTCCTGAATTTTGAAGTAATGGCCCATGATCATTCTTACTTGGTGTGTGTACTCAAGCGTTCTTTCCTTAGTATGGCTTTTATTTCCCCAGATGGCCCAAGTTTTCAAAAAATGAAGACATCTCTTGATTTTGACAAACACACACACACAAAGCAAGTCTCTTCCTCATCAGCCGTTGCATCTATAAGCAATAAGAGAACCCTTCACCTAATGGATCCTCAAAGAAACGTCATTTCCCAGAACGTCAGGATGAGAACAGGCACTACCGCAGAATTGCAGTATGTGTGTCTTTCTTCCATACCCTGAGTCTGCTCTGGCGTATGCTTCCCAGCTTCTGCAGTGCCTGGTGGGCCAGGTGAGGTGGTACATGTGAAGGCACTTAGAAGACAAACGCAAATGTGATCTGTTTGAAACCGGGCCCTCATTGCCAGCAAAGCACTCCACACCCCACACCTCTCCCCTGGGAATCACTCCCAGCCCCGAGCAATCACGGTTCACATGCTGAGATTTTTCTAGGATTTTCAGAGCAGCAAGCCCCACCCTGACGCTGTGGCTCCAAATCACAAGCCTCAACTATCTTGGGGGATCCTGAAAGGAACCCCAAGATCGGAATACTTTGGTGGGTTCCCAGCACCCAAAACCATAGAGGAAAGAGCATGGAAGACAGCTACAGTCCATCCAAATCCCCTATTACCCTCAAAATGGTCTACTTAAAAATGGCAATATTTTTGTAGGCCAGCCTCAAAGTCCCTGCTCGAAGAATGCTTGTAGCCAAGTTGTATATCTTCTTTGAGGGTTTTCTGAAGAATGCTTTTAGGTAGGAGCTAGTCTTTTCTTCCAGAAACAGCAAGGGCTATCCGTCAATCTCCTGGCAAGCCGCTCATCAAGTTCACTCGACAAAGGGTTAGGGCAGCAAGCCCCCACAATAATGTGGAAACAGAAATATTACAAAGTAAAGGCTTATAAAATAATAAAAATTCTACTTACTCCAGATACCTCCCTGTGCCTTTGGCAAAATACCTTAAGCATTCCACATAAGGCGGGCATTGTCTTTATAAGATGGCACCTCATAAAATGGTATTAAATATCACCAACGGGGCTTCATATTTCATCCAGCAGGGTTTAGGCCAGGCATGTTCTATATCACACATTATTAGAATGACATCTGCTTTGCAAGTTGTGTACCCAGGAGCCTCCCCGGCTCACTCATTTCAGCACTCCTTCTCCAGGCTTCTGTGCTTTCATAATGCCTAATATGTTTAACTCATTTTGAACAGAAGTCTAAAGCCTGCCACGGCCCTCTGGCCAAAACTGTAGCTGTCAGACAACGGAGCCAGCTATCAAACACTCTTCATTTATCATTAGTGGTGATGCAGTTGTACAGAAAAATGTGCCCACTGTACTGAGAGTCTGTCAATTGTTCCCCCCGATAAAACTGCCATTCTCAAAGGGGGACATTTCTCTGTGGAGGCCTTACCATTAAAATTTGCTCCTTCCCCCACAACACTGAATTTATAATGCAAAGAAAATGGGCAGCATATATTTATCCAAATGGTCTCTCTGCTATGAGATGAATAAGGAGATCATCAATGGCTGCGTCACTGCTGGGCTGCACGTGCCATTGGGGGAAATTAATAGAATCAGCCCGGAAAGAAGAAAAAAGGAAAGAGGGGGAAAAAATGGAGAGGAAGAAAAAAAAATCACACACAGGCCTAATGCTGGGGTTGAATGTTGGATAATAAATGCATGCATGTGAAACTTGGAATTTGCCTAATAATTGCTGTTGAGCCCACAAAGTAGGATACAGGGACTACAAACCTGCCTTTGGAGGCAAAGCTTTCAATTCTGGGTTCCTCATTTGACCAGCAAATGGCTCTTATGATCTCTTTTTCCCACCTGTAAGCTGGGAATCGGCTTCCAGCCCCAGAGACCACCCACATATTTTGTCAATGTTTACAGCAGCTCATGAAGGACCTCTGTATTTAAAAGACAGAGTGGGGCCGGGGGGGGGGGGGGGGGGAGAGGGAGATTGTGGTGCTCCTGGCAATGGCTAACATCATTATTATTGGTCTTTTGATTCCTATTAGGATTTGAATTTCTGTCTTTGCTATTTTATTCCTCCTCCACCCACATGGTTGCTTCTTCCCACTCAAGCACCTTAGCCATCCCTCCTATAATTCTGCTGGGAGAAAAGTGGACTCAATTAAATGTAGTTGAGATGCCTCCAGGATTTTTCCTATGTCTTCAAAGGGAGTGGAGTGTAAGAGTGTTTATAGTAATGATAACACATCCTTATTGACTTCAAAGGGAAAGTTCTGGTAAATGGATTTATTCCCATGGTATCTCTGTCAGAGCACAGTCATTATCCCATTTTATAGATGGGAAAATAGAGTGCTGTGCCTGAGGACATGGATAGGAATCAGTCCCAGAAACAGAATGAAAGCCTCGCCAGGGGCTTATGGACGTTTCCCAAGTTCAGACCATTTTCCCTCCAGCAGCAACATCAAAGCTCATCCTTTGAATTAAGAAAACTTCAGCATAGCTAAAAACAACCAATATGGCCAGATAGAAGTAACCCACTTACCATTCCCTGTGAGGGCACCACATTCTCCCATGTTTGATGAGTGATTTGGGGAATGGAGGGGTAAGGATTGGCCAACCACTTGTCCTTTGTCCTTCAGAGTCTGTCTTTAACCCAGGCACAATCTGCCCCCAGGGATGGATGTTCTGGAGCCTTCACATCAGCAGATTAGAGCAATTAATACCCAGCCACCGGGCAGACTCTCAGCAGTCTCATGTCCTCAACATTCCCTCCCCTTGGGGAGCTCCCTCCTTCCTGAGCAGGAAAATGAGACCCTCATGTGCACAGGTGCTCTTGAGTACTGATATCTAAGCCCACCTAGTAGTCTTCAAGACCCACCTTGGCTGGTTTCACACTATCTTTTGCCCAAGGCATGCCTGCCTCGTATTTTCTAGTCTCTCTGCCTAGGGCCTCCAACACAACTGTTCTTATTTCCACAACTGTTCGGAAATATTCCTGCTCTTCACTCCTGATTGTCCCCGGAGCTCACACCTCATCAGCTGAGTAACTTCTTTACTGCCCCAGTGTTGGTATTGTTCTTGCTGTCATTTTCTGTCTACAACCACACATGACTCCACCACACTGGCTCTCAAAACACGTGTTGATAAAGTACATTCTTGGTTATAGTCTCAAAACATAGTCTCCAGTTTCCTAACCTCCTTTGATTTTCTCTTCTTTTCCCCTAAATCACCATTCACCTTTTCTCACCTGCTTCCTCACAGTGATACAGGGTTATGTATTCAAAGCATGTTCTTCCTCCCAGCCTCAGGGGGAATTTATGGTTTCTAGTGAAGCTGTTCTACTGAAGACTTGATCAACTTTAATATTTTTCTTATATCCTTGGGCACTGTTCATTCCAACCCAAGGTTGGCAACTTAGCATCGCAGCTGAATTACAGATAAATGAGTCCATTCACTCCAATTTAAAAAATTCTACAGTGCATGCAATTCATGAACATTAGAAATATATAAGACACTGTCCCTCTCCTTGAGGGGCTTACAGTTTAGTTAGAGAAACACAAGGAATGCCTGTGAACTTATTGTCTAATCCTGCAGAGCACTAAAATAATGAGTCTAAGAAAATGAAGGCAACGTAAAGGGTCAGAAGACAAGAATGGAAAGGAAGCACTTTATGGAGAACACGAGTCTAAGCCTGGAAGGCGGTGAAGAACTTTACAGTTAGAAAGGATGGTGGAGGACATTTCACCTGGGAGTGTCGGCAGGATCAGGGGCTATGACAGGTCACTGCCTGGAAGTCATCTGAAGAGACAGAATCCTGGAGCTGGTCAAAGGTTTTGATCATTCCCTTAGCCGTGCTGGGAGGACTTTCTATCTCTTTTTCCTGTGACCATCTTCTTCTTCATTGGTTCAGCCAAATGAAATTGAAGAACCAAAAAGCAAACAAATTTCAACTGAATTGTTTGCTCTGGGGAAAAAAAGAAAAAAGAAAAAAGAACCCAAGAACCCACTTTCATCAGGGCAATCAGCTGGCTACAGTAATTATGAGTCTAGTTACCTCTTCGGAAAGTCAGGGGAGCTATGGTGGAGGGGGAAACCAGGGGTGCTCATGGACCCTGCCAACAGCAGAAACAAGCAGGCAAGCCAGGTGCCTACAACGTCACCATTGTAGAAACAGATGCTCGATACCAGCTGATCTTGTCTGAATGTTCAAACGCAATAGCCCTGAAAAACATTATAATATTACCTTGTGTTTCCTGCTGCCCGGTGTCGGCTGCCCAGTGTTTGTTCTGAGATGTCTGGGGAAAAAAAAAAAAAAAGACACATTGAGGTGCTCACTGCAGAGAGTCTGCATGTTACAAAAGGACCATTCCTAAATTCAAAATCAGAATGTATCAGTAATACACCTCTGATGTCAGTATTTCAGACACTGAAACAACCTGACAGAATTGTTGTTTCATGTTTGATGGAGAGAAGGGAGGGTCTTTAAGATGCTCTTAAATCATCCTATGTTGAGTAGCACTTCCCCTGCCTGGTTAGAAACTCAGCCTTTATTTCAGAACCTGTCTTTACACAGAAAGAACTAGGCAACCGTAAGTTTCATGAGGACAAGGAGTTTTCTTGATCCTGATCCCCAAATCCCAGAGGTCTCAGACCATCCACACCCAGCATCTCACAGACCAACTTCCCAAGCACTCCAGGTTGCAATCTTTGGAAAGCGCTTTGTATCAGCCCTAAGAAAGATAAATTACAGACTTCCCTGGCCTCAGAAATTCCTCCATCTGTCACACAAGCTTTCTCCATGCCTTCCTGGCAGTCATTTCAATTTCTATGACAGAAAAAAAAAAAAAAAAAAAGAAAGAAAGAGAGAAAAGAAGTTGTGATCCGTGCCACCACTTGAAGGTTCATTTAATGTAGACTGTGATGCGTGAACTGTACAATAGTTGGAGGTGCATTTTTTACATTGAAGGTGAGAGACCAATTAGTAGCTCTCACTCCTTAAGCAGATGGTTATCATATGAAAACAGAGGTGCCCGTCCTATCCCCTGCCATTAGAGAGTCATCTTTTTCCCAATATCTTTCCTTACAAAGAAAGGATATTATGCAGACAGATTGCAGGGCCTAGACACCTCTGCACTGTTAACTTTACGGCAGGACATGTGCAGCCTGGGCATCTTGTTCTGACATTACTGGTCAAATTCAGTCCTGAAAACTGGCTCCAGGATAAAAGGCAGGGGAGGAATTTCAGGTGCATAGAAAAACAAAGCTCTCAGCTCCCCCCAAACAAGAAATGGCTGACACAGCCCAGGTGGCCCTCAATTATCCATAAGGAACCTTCTCTTTCTGCAGCTTGGAAACTCACGAGATAAGGGACATAACCTGGACTTGGAGTTAGAAGGAACTGGATTGAATTCCAGCTCTATGTTCTATGAGCTGGGAAAGTCTGAATTCATTTTCCTGAACTCCCCAACCTAACTTCCTGTCCTGCAAAACTGAACTAATTATCACAACATTAGAGATGAAGATTAAGTGAAATCTTAAGTGAGAATCATGATGCCTGGAACATTCACCTATCTCCGAAAAAAACAGGTTGGAAGGAACAGCACTGGACTGGGCATTGACACAGAAGATGTTAGCGGTCAAAGGAGAAGCCGGCCCGAGTGTTCTCCCTGTGTTCAGTGAGGTTGTTCAGAGCACAAACAATGAAGACCAACAAATGTGGGTTTGATACTTGGTCCCATCACTAGCCGCATGTGTGGTCTTGGGCAAGACACCTAGCCATTTTGAGGCCCTGTGCACTCGTGTAAAATGGGGCAATACTTTGCTTGCTCATAGGTTTGATATGATGATTAAAGGAGACAATTCACATAATGAGTTTGGCAGAAGATCTGGCCCATGATTAGCATTTTTCCTCCTTCCTTTCTTCCTTCTATTCCCCCCTCTCCTATGTTTTCCTCCTTTGCTTATCTTTTTTTTCTTCATTTTCATCTTTCCTTTGATGCACTCTCAGCAGTTACATAGTCAATCACTCAGGATGGACTGAAATCCAAACTTTCCTCTTCATCCAGAGAATACAGCTCTCTGTTCTCTAGAAGAAACTAAGGTAGAGAGAAATCTTGTCACCTGGTCAGAAGTTGCTGTTTACCTGGTCCCTGGCTCAAAATTCAAACGCTGTCCCTCTTGCAGGCCCCGTGTCTTCATCTATGAAGTGAAGAGGGGATTGAGGCTCTCCTACAGCTCCAACAGACTAATGCTCCTCGTTGAGATTTCATCTGTTTATTCACACGCCTTCTCTTCTGAAACTCCTCTTCCTTTCTGGCCACTAACGCCCTACCCAAGGATCAAATTCTAGCTCAAGGGCATTGGACTACTTCCCAAACTGTTACCAAATATAGAAATGAATGCACACAAAGATTAGACCACTTAGAGGGGAGATAGGAGCCTGCTCTGGTTCTCTGACTTTGTGTAATCTATCCTGGTCTCTCAATCTTCAATGAAATAGAAAAAACAACAATGCAACACCTAAGTATTTCTTTTGTTTCCAAGATAATAATTAAATTCATTTAGACTTTAAGCAATTATCTTACAACAGTTTATACACAGGAATAATTTTATGCAGACTACAATGACATAATTATACACTACATTTTTATATTCTATTAGTTACCACAGATCAGGGAAAATACATGGCATTTGTTTTTTGGACTTATTTTACTAAGCAAAATGGTTTTCAGCTGCATCTATTTTGTTGCAAAGACAGGATTTCATTCTTTTTTATAGCTGAGTAATATTCCAAAGTGCATTTATACCACATTTTAGTATCCAGTCTTTGGTTGTTGTGCATCTGGGTTGACTCCATATCTTAGCTATTGTGAACTGAGCTACAATAAACACTGGGGTACAGGTCACTCGTTCATATGCTGATTTCATTTCTTTGGGTAGATTTCCAGCAGTGGGATGGCTAGATCATATGGTAGAACTATTTTCAGCTCTCTGAGGAATCACCATACTGTCTTCTACAATGGCTATTCTAGTTTACATTCTCACCAACAGTGAATTAAGGAACCTTTTTCCCCACATCCTCACCAGGATTCATTGTTTGTTGATTTCTATATGAGAGCCTTTCTAACTGGGGTGAGGTGAAACCTCATTGTGGCTTTGATTTGCATTTCCCTGACGGCTAGTGATCCTGAGAATTTTTTCATGTGTATGTTGGCCATTTGAATTTCCTGTCTTAAAAAATGCCTTTTGAAGCCCTTTGCCCATTTCAAACTGGACTGTCTATTTGGTTACTGTTGAGTTTCTTCAACTCTTTATTGATTCTGGATATTATTCATTTATCAATTGCATAGCTTGCAAATATTTTCTCCCATTCTGTCCATTGCCCCTTTACTTTGTTAAGTGTTTGCTTCGCTGTGCAGAAGAATCATAGCTTAATGTAATCCCATTTGTCAATTTTTGCTTTGATTGTATTTCTGGGATCTTTTTCAAGAAGGCTTTGCCTATGTAGATGCCTTGCAGGGCTTCTCCAATGCTCTCCTCTAGTAATTTGATGGTATCAAGTCATAGTTTTAGATCCTGGATCCATTTTGAGTTGATTTTTGTATAAAGTGTGAGGTCTTGTTTCATATTTCTACACGTGGAAGTCCAATTTTCACAGAACCATTTATTGAAGAGACTGCCTTTCTCTGGGGATTGATTTTAGATCCTTTGTCAAGTATTAGCTGGTTGTAAATGCACAGGTTGACTTCTGGGAATTCTATTTTGTCCCATAGGTCTATATGTCTATTTCTATGCCAGTACCAAGCTGCTTTTATTATAACTGCTCTGTAGTATGTTTTTTTTTTTTGACAGGAAGAGTGGACAGTGAGAGAGAGAAACAGAGAGAAAGGTCTTCCTTTTTCTGTTGGTTCACCCTCTAATGTCCGCTGCAGCCAGCGCACCGTGCTGATCTGAAGCCAGGAGCCAGGTGCTTCTCCTGGTCTCCTATGCGGGTGCAGGGCCCAAGGACTTGGGCCATCCTCCTCTGCCTTCCTGGGCCATAGCAGAGAGCTGGACAGGAAGAGGAGCAAACGGGACAGAATCCGGCACCCCGACCGGGACTAGAACCTGGGGTGCCAGCGCCGCAGGCGGAGGGTTAGCCTATTGAGCCATGGCGCTGGCCTTGTAGTATGTCTTAAAATCTGGTATTGTGATACCTCTGGCTTTGTTTTTGTTGTTTAAGATTACTTTGGATATTCAGGTCTCTTATGTTTCCATATGAATTTCAGCATCATTCTTTTTTTTTAGATCTGTGAAATATTTCACCGGGATTGATTTACATTGCAATGAGTCTGTAAGTTGCTTTTGGTAGGAAGGACATTTTGATGTTGTAAATTCTTCCAATCCAAGAAACACGGAAGATTTTTTCATTTTTGTCTTCCTCTATTTCTTTTTTTAAATGTTTTGCAATTTTCAAAGGAGAGATCTTTTACATCATTGCTTAAATGTTTTCCAAAGTGGGGAAGGCACTGTGGCACAGCTGGATAAAGCCCCAATCTACAGTGCCAGCACCCCATATGGCCGCCAGTTCAAGTCCCAGCTGCTCCACTTCCAATCCAGCTCTCTGCTAGTGTGCTTGGAAAAGCAGCAGAAGATGGCCCAAGTGCTGAGGCCCCTGCACCCACATAGGAGACCCATAAGAAGCTCCTGGCTCCTGGCTTCATGCTGGCCCAGATCCGGTCATTGCAGCCATTTGGGAGAGTGAACCAGCAGATGGATGACCTCTCTCTCTGCATCTTTACCTCTCTGTAACTCTATCTTCAAATAAATAAAATAAATCTCTAAAAAATGTATTCAAAGATATTTATAACTTTTTATAGCTATTGTGAATGGGACTGATCTTACAAGTTCTTTCTCAGCCATGAAACTGTCTGTGTATACAAAGGCTATGGATTTTTGTGTGTTAATTTTATATCTGAAACTTCAACAAACTCCTCTATGAGTTCCAATAGTCTCTTAGTGGAGTCTTTTGGTCCTTCTATATATAGAATCATGTCATCTTCAAACAGGGATAATTTGACCTCATCCTTTCTGATTTGTATCTCTTTGATTTCTTTTTCTTACCTAATGGCTCTGGCTAAAACTTTCAGGATTGTATTGAATAGCAATGATGAAAGTAGGCATCCTTGTCTGGTTCCAGATCTTAGTGGAAATGCTTCCAGCTTTTCCTCATTCAGTATGATGCTGACTGGGTTTGTTGTATATTGCCTTGATTGTACTGAGGAATGTTCCTTTTATACCTAATTTGCTAAAAGTTTTATCATGAAAAGATGTTGTATTTTATCAAATGCTTTCTCTGCATTTATTGAGATAACCATATGGTTTTTATTCTTCAATTTGTTAATGTGATGCATATCATTTATTAATTTGCATATGTTGAACCATCCCTGAATAACAGGGATAAATACCACTTTGGGTGAATGGATTCAATTAGCTAGTATTTTATTGAAAAGTTTTGTATCTGTACTCATCATAGGTGATATATAGTTTTCTTTTTTTATTGTCTCTTTTTCTGGTATTGGGATTAAGGTGATTCTGGTCTCATAGAAAGAGTTTGGGAGGCTTCCCTCCCTTTCAATTATTTGGAATAGCTTGAGAAGAATTGGAAGTAGTTCTTTAAATATCTGGTAGAATTCCTAGGCTTTCCTTTTTTGAGAGAATCTTTATTACTGATTCAACCTTCCTCTTGATTATTGGTCTGTTTAGGTTTTCAATGTCTTTGTGCTTCAATTTTAGTAGATTGCATGTGTTCAGGAATCTACCCATTTCTTATAGATTTTCCAATTTGTTGGCATATAGCTATTTGTAGTAATTCCTGTTGACTTTTTATTTATGTGTTATCTATTGTTATATCTCCTTTTTCATCTCTGGTTTTATTGATTTGGGTCTTCTCTCTCTTTGTTTTGGTTAGTTGGGCCAATGGTGTATCAATTTTATTTTTTCAGAAAACCAGCTCTTCATTTCACTGACCTTTTGCCTTGCTTTTTTTAATTTCAATTTTGTTTATTCTCCAATTTTAATCATTTCTTTCCTCCTACTAATTTTGTGTTTGGATTGTTCTTGTTTTTCTAGATCCTTGAGATGCATTGTTTGCTCACTTACTTGATGCCTATCCAATTTCTTGATGTAGGCACCAATTGCTATAAACTTCTGTCTTAACACTGCTTTCGCTGTACCCATTTTGCTGTTTTAATATGTTGTACTGTCATCTTCATTTGTTTTCAGAAATTTTTTTATTTCCTTTTTGATTTCTTCTATGATCCACTGTTCACTCAGGGGCATATTGGCCAGTCCCCATGTGTTTGCATATTTTCTAGTGGTTCCTAGATTGTGAATTTTCAGCTTTGTTCCATTGTGGTCAGAAAAGATACAAGGTATAATTTCAATTTTATTGAATTTGCTGAGAATTGCTTTATGGCCTAGTATATGCTCTATCCTAGAGAAAGTTCCATGCACTGATGAAAAGAACGTGCATTCTTCAACTGTGGAATGAAAGGTTCTGTAGATATCTGTTAGGTCCATTTGGTCCATAGTATACATTACCTCTGTTGTTTCTTTGTTGGATGGTTCAAAATGCCTGGGAATGGCTTTCATTAAAGCAGTCATCACTCTGGTTAGCATCCATATCATCTTTCTCTTTCTCTTTCCCTCCCTCTGTCTCTGTCTGTCTCTGTCTGTCTGTCTCTCTCTCTCTCTCTCATTCTGACTGGAATTACAGAAAGAAAGAGACAGACAGACAGAGAGAGATATTCCATCTGCTGCTTCAGTTCCCAAATGCCTGTAACAACCAGGGCTGGGCCAGGCCAAAGACAGGAGCCTGGAACTCAATCTGCATTTCTCATGTAGGTGGTAGGGACCCAAGTACTTGAGCTATCATTGCCGCCTCATAGGATGTGCACAACCGAGATACTATAATTGGGATCAGATCCAGGACTTGAACTCAGGCACTCCAATAAGGGATGCCACTGTCCCAAACAGCATCTCCACCACTGCACCAAATACTTGCCCTGTCATCTCCTTCCCACCTCCCCTCATCATTTTTATTCTCATTCTCCTATGTCTCATCAATTAGGGTTCTTCTTTAACAAATGACTTACAGCATGTACTACAAACAGACATAGCCTGATCTTCCTTTTGTTGGAGGCACAACGATTTCATGTCTCTCTAGCAAGGAGTGTGACCCTGGACACTCCGGAGTCTATAAATATTGAGGAAGTGGGGCTACTGCTTGACTTTCCCTCAGAAAACTAAGGTTTTAAAAAAAAAATCCTAGAGGGCCAAGACCCCCTCATCTGCCAGGGGCCAGGACAACTGTAACTAACTGAGTAATCCCACAGAAAGTGTACATGCAGTGAAAAGCACTGAACATCTATTAAAAACCAACTGTCACTCAGTGGGTTAAGCCAGGATCAGCAGACCCAGTAGGCCAATTCCACCTGTGGCTATCACCATTCAAGTTTGTTGCCTAGGGCTTTAGATACAGCTTGTAACTTCCATGCAGCCCAGTCATCTTTAAAGAAATAATCACTCCAAGATTATGGTGGCATCAAATCAACAATTTGGAAGTGTGACTGCTTCCTCAGTTTACTAATCAATCCCTTTAGGGGTAGAGATGGAGAAAGAAAATATGAGCAGATCAATAGTCAAGTGAGTATCATTTCTTTTATTTTTCTTGTCCTATGGATTATACTTCTTAAGAGTAAATTTTCAAATTATAAAAAATAATAAATTATTCATACAAGTCTTTTTTTCCCTACCCAGGATTAAGAAAGCAATAGTTCTTAGGAATATATGTACTCAGACACCTATTCTGAAGTTTAGGTATTTCACTTCAGTGAAAGCTAAAGACTCTCTGAACTTTCTCACATTTTACAAGGATCCTCTCCTCTTCCAAGGTGGCTGAAATGGAAGAGCTGGCCTGTTTATACCACTCCTAAGCTTAATTTTCCTGCTATTATGGGGCCATTTCTCATAATCTCCACCCAAGGCTTATAAAATTTCCAAGGATTCACTTGCCATGTTTCTTCCTACTATTCAGTTCAAAGTTGTGCCAAGAAGATCCCATTAAAAAGCACTTATTCCTGTTGAATGGGCTTCACCCTGGCACCAAGGAGACACAACACACAATAATATAGAGAGGTGCCAGTAGTCTTACTTATTAGTGTATGAGATGCTAACACAACAATGAAGCCAAAGCTTGAGTTGTAAAACCCTTGTCAGCATTTCTTATTCTGTCCTTCCACCCATCAATCCTAATGATAAATGGCAAATGGCCTACTATGTGCTATTTCTGCCTTCCCATCCATGGTAGGAGAAAAAATAATCAAAGATACTACATTACAAGAAACAATGAGAACACATTCCCTGGAGAGATTCAGATCAGGGAACTGCAGACTCTTACTGAGAAGACCAGGAAAGGTTTCACAAAGACTGAGCAGAGTCTCAGATTCAAAACAGCACATGTTGATATGCTTCCAAATACAATCACATGTTCAATATGTAATAGTACTTGAAGATACAGAAAATACACAATATTTAAAAAGAGAGGAAAGTATAAAATACAAGTAATCCATACTTTCATCATCATTGCTGCTTCTGCTTTTTTCTACTAAAATGTATTAAATGGGAAGTATAAGTCCATTCTTCCATGTTTCCAATCCCAGTATCCAAAGGGATTACATTACAATATGTATGATATCAGACTTACAATGTGTTCTTAGATAAATGTGCACTCTATTCTCCTCTAATACATAAACAGAGTTTAAGACAGCTGGATTTGGGACCTAACTGGCTAGATTCTAGCCTCAGATCCATATTAAATCAGCAATGTGGACTCAGGATAGTCATTTAACTTTTCTTGTCTTATGTTTCTACTACATAGAATTAACAAAAATACATATTCTAGATATATTTTTAAAATTAAATGGAAAGTGAATATAAACAGTTCTTAGCACATAGCAAGCACTCAATAAATATAGTAATAGTACCAGTACAAACATATATATGCATATACTTTATTCTAAAAAGTAAAAATTAAGCTACATGTATGTTATACTGTCTTTGTTTTCCAATTAATAACATTTATAAAACTTTCTACAGATTTTTCAATATTGGTTAATTTAATTCTTTTTTCAACTGCAGAACTGTAAGAGTACTCTGAAATTTATGTATCCAGTAAAGACCATCACTATGAAGACCTGTCCCTATATTTTTATGGATTTCTCCTAATATTTGGGTAGGATAGGTCCCGCAAAATGTGATTTCTCTATTACAAGATATGTGCACTTAAAACTTCGATTACATAGTAATAAATTAGCTTTCAGAAAGTTTGCACAATATACAATCATACAGGGTGCCCATTTCCTCTGCTATCACCAACAGTAACATTTTTTTATATTTTTATTTACATTTAATTACCCATTGGTTGGAATGAATACTGAGATGATTAAATGATTAGCCTATATGAAAGATTTAAAACAGAATCTGGCCCATCAAATTTAAGTAGAATACTCTTACTGATGGGGCATATTTTCATGTTCACTGGTCATATAAGGGTCATATGAGGGTATTTCAAAAGTTCATGGAAAATGGAATTACATTACACATTTATTTTAGTGCAATTTTATTAAAATATATGCTTAGCTTTTTTATAATATGTGCAGTATATATGAACAATTTGAAGATTCTCATAGCCAAGTAGCCTTTGAATTTCTTACTATTCTTTTACCCTTATTTAAACTGTTTTTGATTTCATGTCCTTTATCGATTTCTGGAGGTGTTTGCATGTTTTATGGATTGATTTTACAAGAAAAAAAAAAACAAATATATTCTCCTCATCTTGTCTTAAAACTTAGTTTAACATCAAGTGGAATTTAGATAGATTAAAGTTGGTAAGGAAAGAATTTCAAAAAGAGGGAACATTGTTTATAAAGACACAAGCCTTTTAAATGGAAGTTAGACCTTGAAAACACTGAGTAGACTTTTGTGGCTCAAACACATTTATGCATAGATGTGGAACTAGGAAAGTATTCGCCTGTAATCAGCCATAAATGCCATCCTAGGAAATGTGAGCTTTATTCTGAAGTCAGTAGGAAACCACCAAGGACTATAGAACAAAAGAGTGACACACCAACTGAGAGTCCTCACTATGGGTCAGTGTTCTCAAACAGTCTGACATCAAGGCAATATCACCATGTGGCCCAACTAGGGAGAGACACCAAAGCCACACAGTCACCACTTAATTCTTCAAGAACAGTCATTGTTGAAGTTGTGCAATGTAAGCATTGGCCAGGCACCCTTTAGAGAATCTGAAGAAAGTCAAGAAACTTCTCACCAATGGAACTCACACATAAAAAATCCTTTGCATTTAATGTTAGAGTTGTTAGAGACATAACAAAATCCACCACCAGCAGCTTAAAAGGCTCTGGACCCCTGCTCTGAGTTTTTTATGTGATATTGGGTCTTACTACTCATGCAACTCAAAACTAGAGTATTGCTTGGGTTACAGTTTATATTTTTAGGACCTTGGAAAAGCATTCTGGAGGACCTGGTCATTCCTGGACAGCATTCCAAAGCCACATGGTCCAATAGAAAATACTGCAAGTCACCAACATGAACCACTTATGTAAGTTCAGGTTTTCTAGTAACCGCATTAAGAAAATAAAAAGTAGGTAAAATTCATTTTGATAATGTTTGTTTAATACAATACATTCAAAGTGGAACCATTTCCATATGCAGTCAGTATAAAAGGTTATTGATTAGATATTTCATAATTTTTAGTGCCACATCTTTGAAATCTGATGTGCATTTTGCATTTACATTGATCTCAATTCAGAGTAGTCACATTTCAAAAGCTCAATAGCCACATGTGGCTAGCAGCTACCATATTGGACAACACACTTCTGACTTCTTAATATCCTTTTCTCTAATGTTACTCTCCTCCAACATATCCATTTAAGCCTAATCAGGCATCACTAAACATGCTGCTTCTCATGTTCCATCAAACTCTCTTCTTCCACATTCTTACTATAGTGTGAACGCACAACACTTTTTGCTCTCCATGTATTATACTTTAAGTTTGACATCCCATTGCAGAATAGGAAATGTTAACCCACTAGAAAAAAAAATCAAATTTGAGGGAAGAACAGAGAAATGCCTCTTTCAAAGCAGGTAGCGTGTCATAAATCACAGCATTTTGGGGGAACACGCAAGCCTAGATTTAGATCTTCGTGTGGCTGCTCCTGTCTCACCACCTGGGAATTCTAAGTTGGGCATCTCCTACATAAACATTTTCGTCACTTTCTGTTGGAAGGTTGAATCTTTGCAGCCCAGTAAAGAATCCTGACAAACGAGGGACTCCAAAAATAACCAGATACTAGCCTAGGTCTATTTATCCATGTCATAGTTGGGGAAAAAGTTGAACTTCAAAAAATACTGCGTATAGTCAAACATTATACTCACACAATAAGTTTATTTGAGAGATAGGGAGCAACATGAAAACACTACATTTTTAACAGAAATTTACCTGACAAGATCAAATATTATTCTCTAAATATTACTGAATTGAAGAATAGGTATTAGTGGTTGAATATGAAGAAAAACGGAAAACAAAAAACATCTTGGAATGCATCTAACTTGGTGCACACAGTAGCATTTCTTGCTATATCTAAAGACATTATTAAGTAATACAGAGAATCTTCCTATGGCACTTGTCCCTGAAAGGCATTGTATTTGCAGGGGCTCAGAGACCAACAGACTCACAGAAGCTGGCTCAAGTTCAACATCCTGGGAACTCTCCATTTTTTGCTTCCAAATGAAAGGAAGACATGCTTGGTAGTGTCACGATTTCAGCTATAAGCAGCAGCCTTCTAATTAAAAATAAACTGAGTCCATTATTTCTATTTACAGCTTTTCCACAATTTAGCAGCAATGTGAAGATAGAGCGAGATGTTAGAAGCATATGTTTAAAAATCCCAAATGCTTCGGAGGCATCATTAGAGTAAACATGCTGCGAATGTGTTTCTTTACCTTCATGCCACCTCCAAAGGGCTGTGCGGGGCAGCACTGGCAGCATAAACATATCTATCTTCAGAAGGAACCATCCAGAGAAGACATGGCTACAATGAAATTAATAACCAGAGAGAGCTGAACTTTGGACGCCAGACCTTTCCTCTTGTGGTATGCTTTCACTTTTTCCCACAGACATTGGGAAATGGGGAGAGGAGGGGAAAAGAGGAGAGGAGGGGAAGGCAGGCAAGAGGGAGATGGAATAGGGAAACAGACAATGTCAGAGAGCTTTCTGGGTGGCTGCTTGGGTGGAATGTCAGTTTGAAAAGCATTTAACCAAGATTTGTTGGATGAATCTTCCAAGAACCAATGACCACATTCTAGATATTTTAAATCTGTAGCATTGTGGGGGTGCATATAACGGTTTCTCAACCTGAGCACTGTTGACACTTGGGACCAGACACTTCATTGTGGTAAAACTGTGCTGTGTACTAGGAATGTTAGCAGCATTATTGCCCCAATCCCCATTGTGACAACCAAAAATGTCTCCAGACATTGCTTACTGTCCCTTGGGGCAAAATAGTGTCTTCTTGAAAATCCTCAGGGTATGGCAAGCCTGAGTCTTCTGGTTTATTCAACATATTTGACTCTGATGTGTCCAGCTCTGGTCAATGCACTTGTCCCTGCTCTCCCAATTTAGTGTCAGAAAGAAAGTTTAAAATGTTAAGACATAAGAGATCATGGGTTGACCCCTAAGAAATAGGTGTCAGCTCTTTTTTGAGGGCATTAAGAAAATGTATCCTTAATTTTAATTGCAACAAGGGCTATACATTTAGAAAAGTTATCAGAGAAAACTCCATTAAACTTACTGAGGGCTTCTGCTTTGCTAGAGGGTTACATATTAAAGATGGATGTGAAGGCTCCCCAAGAAGCAGTGAGCCTGGCCCCTATGCATCTTTGCCGACTTCATAAAAAACAAGGGTGCCACTATGTGACCTGTGTGGCTCTTCAAGAAGATTGTGTAACATGCAGTATGCCTTCGATCCACATAAACTCCCAGATTATTAAAAGGATGTTTTTTTTCCCTCTCAAGGTCAAGGTGAGTCACCAGAGCTTTTTCCCTGTTATTAACCAAGCACTAGATGTACAAGGCTTAGATATTAAAAGGCATTAGCCAAGGCATCATGGTCATCTAGTTTAGAGCAAATGCAAAACTTGAGGAGAAAGTTGCATTGCTCAAAAAACAAGTAAAAGGCCTGAAATAGTAGAACCTGTGTATACAAACCCATTCAAATTTCTGTGGCCTGGTAACGAGGAGGGATAGCCTGTTTTCTGAGCACCTGAGGCCAGACTCTCCCCAGTGTAATTCTAAATAGAAAAAAATATATATAACTACTGACTTCCCTTGACCCAGAACTGCCAACAAGTTTCTACATTCTTTCAATAATCTGGGTGATTATTCCGGCCAAGAAGTGTGGCGCTTGTAGCACAATAAAACACGCCCCCCTCCTGAGCCCTCTGCCTTCCTCTGCCTTTTAGAAAGTAAAGGTAGCCCACTTGGCCCACTGAAAAAATAGTTGCCAGCTTTGGTAACCATTGGAACATTTACAGCAAATCCAAGTTCAAGAAGGATGTAAAGCTAATGAACCCATGAAAGCACCTCAAAGCTAGAATCAGACTCTTTCCAGAGCTTCTAAATAACAACTTTACACAGAATTTGCTGGCAGAGAGTATGAGGAATGGTGAAAGTGATTTTTCTACGCCTAAATGAGCCCCAGTCTACATCATCCTTATTGATGGCCCTTTACTTCAATACAGTTGCATGTCCTACGTAAGAATTTCTCCATCCAGAAAACCACTGACCACGCATCACAGATTTTCCCTGTTTCCTGCTAAGATACTCAGAATAGGGGGACAAAGATGACAGGACAAAAGGTGCATGCACATTGGGAAACACTGCTGCCTCCCAATCAAAAAGACCTTGGGAAGTGCCTGTGAGGATTCACTAACAGTAGCTACACCAAGGCAGACCTTGTGTAGGTATTCCTTGGGGAATTCTCTGTCATGTTGTCAATGGCACCTATGTCACAAGTCTGAGCTGGATAGCAAATGTCTTCTCATGAAGAGTTCCATCAGCATCCTGAGAACACATGGTCTTTTTGACTTTGATTCTTTATGGTGCTTGCTTATCAGAATGACTCTACACAAACTCTAATATCTGCCTCTTTGCAATTTGTTCTCTCTTTCATTATCAGCCAAGGTTCAGCCTTATTTTACTGCCTTCCTTAAAATGAATGAGTTATTATGAGTGAGGAACTATAAGAATAATAAGCCAAATGGATACGTAATGGTGAAATTTTGGCTGTGGCAGATGGTAGGAAGATCTGACTAGCAAACCATATTATACTTGAAGCTTCCACTACTAATCACTGTTTGAGGGCCACTTACCCATGTGTACGAGATGGTTGGCTATCTGCCCAAAAATCCTTCTGCTTCCACAGGGCATGGTCTTTACTAGGAATTTGCTACCGAGCCTCACCTCCCACCCCTGTCTTCATCAGATGGACTCTGGAATGTGAGCAGATCAGTCTGTTACCTTTGCAGCACTTTCTTCCTATCTATGACAGATGGCTGATTATAGAGGACTGCGAGGCCTTAAAGCATTGCAAGACCATAAGATGAAAGAAGTCTAATCTGATATGGAGAAATGGTTCCTGACAATCAGGAACACCCTCATAGGACTGTGTATGAGTGCTGTGGTTTAAATGTGTCCTCCAGATTTCATGAGTTGGAAATTTAATTTACAAATTCATATGTTGATGGTATTAAGAGGTGGAGCCTTTTGGAGGTAATCAGGACAAGATGAGGCCATGAAGAATGGTTCCCCATGATGGCATTAATGGCCATATAAGAGGAGGAAGAAAAGCCCAAGCTAGCATACTTTCTAGCATCATATCATCATATGATGTCTCCTGCCATGTTTTGATGCAGCAAGAAGGCCCTCACCAGATGCCAAAAGATGCCATCACCATGATCTTGAACTTCCCAGCACCTAAGACAATGAATCAAATAAACATCCATTTTTAATTAATTGCCCCATTTTGTTACAGGAACAAAAAGTTGACCAATTCAATGAGTGAGAATTGTACTTCTAGTATATCCAATCACTGAAATATTGGCAGTTTCTGTTACAGCAGCCTAACTAGATGTTAGCCTAACTTATATACCAGGTTAATAGAATATGAAAGAAAAGAAGAAGAGAATCCCTTATTTATGAGTGTATACAAATATTTACTGGGTATCAGGATCGATAATAGTTACTCAGTTCTTTTCCTTTCATGCAAGTTCTAATGTCATATCAAATCTAACTCCACTTCTCAAAGTTCCACTGAATGCCTACCTTTTTCCAAGGCTAGGCTTTCTGTGGACAAATGGTCTAGAAATCAACCTCTTAAGAAAATTAAATTTCCTTTGATCCTATAGACAACTTGATTCAAAAATCATCATTCGAGTACCAATTATATGCCAGGCACAAGATCAACTCCAGTAACACAAACACAGTCTTCTTCCTTTAAAAGCTCTTTTCACTTCCATTTCGTTCCTCATCCTACCAGTCTTTCTACAAGGAAGAGAAGATTTTGCATTTTATGATGCATGCAAAAGGTGGAAGAATACATGAAAATCTTCTGATGGCTGGACAAATTTAACAGCATCAATACTTGTACAAATACAATTTGTATTATATTCCTATTTATGTACATAGTTCAAGCTCTCTTGATTTGTGGTTACTACCCTCTTATTCATGTATGTCCTATTACACCTCGTAATTTGTTGCAAATCTCATTTTTTGATGTAGAATAGAGCTTCTAAGTAATATTAATCCAGGTTCTAGTTAGGAGTCCAGGGTTAGTCTATATTTGCTTCTATGAGTTCCTTCTGTGCTACTACCCAACAGAGAAAGGTGGGTCCTTCTAGTTCTATCTTCCATCCCGACAACTCTATTTATTAGAAGGCCAGTTTTCAGTTGTATATCAGATAGCTTAGTCCCAATACCCTGTTTTATGGTCAAACCTTAGGTTCACTGATGTGTCAACGTGACCCATGCAACTCACTGTGTTTATGTGGTATGAAGGCATGAATGAAAGGGAAGTGAATACCTGATGTTATTAGTTTGACCTTTCAGGAGCTCTGATTTCCCCTTTTGGGAATGTATTCAGCAGTCACTACTTCTAGAGATACTGTTTTGCTAGGGATATTAAGATGGAATTGACAGGTAGAGCCCCAGAATGACAAATAGGTCTACTCTGGAGTGCTAACATTAGTCAATCAATAGAAGTTCCCTGAGACAGAGTGTGAGGATTCTGGGGAATAGTGAGAGATGTTGACTTAGTCCATTGGTGATGGATACCAGATATGGTAGAAAAAAAAATGGTGAAGTTGTACATGCCAAGGAGTGCCATTCTTGCAGCAGGTCCTCAGTTCACCACATGATTCAAAGCAGGGACTACTGAACCTGGATGTTCTCAGCTGAAAATTAAGCAATTGAGTTAACAGAAGTAAGAGATCATTGAAAAGATTAATAAAATATTTAATTTAAAAGATTAAATAAGGGGCAGGCCAGCACTGTCTTAGTGGGTGAAGTCACTGCCTGGGACTGCCAGCATCTCATGGTTTGTATACTGGCTGCTCCACTTCCAATCCAACTCCCTGCAAATGTAATGGAAAAGCAGTAGAACATGGTCTAGTACTTGGGCCCCTGCACCCACGTAGGAAGCTCCTAGCTCCTGGCTTCAGATGGGTCCAGCTCTAGCCATTGTAGCCATTTGGGGAGTGAACCAGCAGATGGAAGATTGATATTCTCTCTCTTTCTCTTTTTTTCTCTCTCTCTCTCTCACTGCCTCTCCTTCTCTGTAACTCTTTCAAATAAATAAATCTTTTTTAAAAAATAGTAAATAAAACTTATGCAAGTTCAGTGTTGATAGTAGGGAGGCATTTTCTTGCCTAAAGGAAGGATAATGGAAAATTGGCCCTCGTTGTCCTCAGTTTCATGAGAATCTAGCAAAGACGGCCACCTATTGTGAAATTAAGATAGGATGGGGTTAAATTGGAATGTGAAATTAAGATAGGATGGGGTTAAATTGGAATGTAAAATTAAGATAGAAAGGGTTAAAATGAAGTTGCTTGAGCTAACTGCATATTTTGCTTCTGTGCAAAATGCTTTGGCTTGCAAAATGCATTTTGTTTAAGATAACTAGACTTTAGCTGACCTTGTAACATGTGATGACTGTGCTAGCTGATTTGGTAACATGTGATGAATGTGCTAATGCTTTTATGAGATAATGGAGCATGTGATAATTATTTTAGGAGCTATGTTGAGTTTTTGGTTATGATGACCCCGTGTTTATGCCTACTCAAGGTCTTCTGTCCCCTCACCCTGGAAGTTTGTCATGCATCTTATGATGGTTTGTCATGCTGTGGTTTATCTTGTGATTCTTTGTGTCATGCTATGGAGATATGCTAATATTGTGGTTTTCAATCTTAAATACGCTGTGCGGTTGATGATTGCCGCCTCTCTTCTCACACTGCACCAGAGAGTGTTGTTGTGCTTAGAGTTGGCCCATCTGCGCAGATGTAATAAACTTCCTCTTGCTTTTATTGCATCGGTTGGACTGGAATTCGTGCTTCTGGGGGTCTCTCTCTATAGGACACCAATTTTTGGGGTCCTACATTGGGGGCTCGTCCGGGATTGGAGACCCCAGACCCACGCTCCATTTTCCAATCGGAGGTAAGTTTTTGCTGTTTTAAGTGTTTTTTTGTGTTCTGTTGATTTTGTTGATTTTTTTATTTTTTCCCGGGGCGCTTGACGTACCGGAGGTTCATGTTTTACTGAGATTGTGCCTGCAGGACCTGTATCTGAAAAGAGCCAGTAGTAGGAAGGACAGACGTGTCAAGACCCCTGGCTCAGGCCCTTGGAGGACGCTCCATTGGCGGTATTCTGGGGGGGCCTGGCGGGTGGCAGCCGCTTCGCTCCCATCACTAAGCTTACCTGGGGAGCGTGGCGGGTGGCAGCCGCTTCGCTCTCATCGGAAGCTCTGGTTAGGATTCAGTAGGGTTTCTTTCCCGGGAGAAGAGCTGGTGGCAGCAGCCACTCCCGTTTTGGTTTCAGTTTTGTTGCGCGCAGGTCTCGTCTCATTAGGGCGCGCAGGTCTCGTTCCAGTGTTGTGCGCAGTGTCTTTGTGAAGTCTTGTGATTTGTGAGTCTTGTGGTTGTTTTCTGTGTTTTAATATACTAACCTTAATTGCCTTTCCCCTCCAACATGGGACAGGAGTTAACTACACCTTTGAGTCTTACTCTAGGTCATTGGAGAGAGGTCCGGGAACGGGCCCAAAACTTGTCTATAAGAGTGCAGAAGAAGAACTGGACAAGTTTTTGTACGTCCGAGTGGCCAGCCTTAAACATCGGGTGGCCACGGGATGGGACTTTTGACTCTCAAATTATCTTACAGGTGAAGAGCCAGGTCTGCAAGGGAGGTAAAGAAGGGCGCCCGAAACAAGTGCCCTATATCTTTGTGTGGGAGGACCTGGCGAAAAACCCCCCAGACTGGGTAAAACCTTTCCTCCTTTCTAACAGGGCGGTGGCAGAGCTCGATCCTACTAAACCCACCGCCGCCCTGAGGATAAAGCCCAGTTCTGGATTGTCAGCAGTTGCTCTGGGGGTGACGTCGAGCCCCAAACCCCCTCCGATTTTACCCGCAACACCCCTAGTATCGAAACTTGCAGACCAGGGCAAATACCCTACTTCAACCCTCTACCCATTGCAGGAATTGGACACCCTCAAACCTGAAAAACCCTTAGCTCTCTCAGGCGAGCAGGAAGATCTTTTGCCTTTTGAAGACTGCGTAAGAAAAGATAGAGGAGGAAGGACCCCCGGCCCGTTCTAACTGGCCGTCCTCCTCCTCCATATAACTAGGATCTCAAGCCCTGGCAGGACTTGCAGGGCCTGTTTTACTAACATTAATTTTACTATACTTAAATGAAACTCTGTAGGAGACTCAGACTCTACTGCCAGACTCTCCTGAAGAGATTAGCTGAAGGGGTTAAAGTTATTTAGTTAAAAACAAAAGGGGAAGTATAAGATGGGCTAAGAAACAGAAACTAATTAGGATCCTGGCCACCACAGTTCAAGGAAAGCAGAGTAAGGGAAAATCAGAATAGGCAGGGACCCCGGGAGACCGACAAAAGCACAGAGAAGTGCCCAGAAGGACAGGTCTGCTTAAGATCCGACTAACAACGGAAATCCAGTGGTGCACGTCTGCCACACGGGACTGAACTGACCAAAAACGGCCTCTGCAAACCAGCGAGAGGAAAGACGGCAGCAGCGGAGTGGTGAGGCTGGGCGACAGCGGCTCCTCCCTCGCTGGGATATGTGTGGTCCGTCACACGGCTGGGGATATTGTTGGGAATGCAGGCCCTGCCCAGGTTCCTGTGGATAATACTCTATCACCTCCTGCGGTGTCCGGGACGGGCCCACGTGAGCTGACATCCCCCTAGCTTCCGGAGAACAACGGGGACAACAGTGAGAGGCGGTCGAACGAGGTCAGTGGTCTGGGTTTCTATCTCCAACCCCCCCCTTCCCGAGAACTTTGCTCGGCGGGCAGAGCTGATCGCTATGGACCAAGCACACCGTGCAGCCAAGAAAAAGGAGTGGGTGAAAATGCACAAGAACAGCAGGTACGCTTTCGCCACTACCCATGGGGAACTCAGAACAGACAAAGGCTTTTCCGACGAAGCGCCAATGTTTCCCCGATTTGGACAACCAAAGGTACTGGGGTCAGATAATGGACCCAGCTTTGTCTCCCGGGCAAGCCAGAGGTGGCCAGGGTGCAGGGGGGTCTAGCTAAAGAAAGCTTTATTCAGTTAGGGGAGGTTTTGACCATAACGGAGATCTGGCACTGGGGACTGGGTCGAGGTGTCGCCGACGGTTTTTATTTGGGGGATTATAATACCATGGGTGTTAGACTATATTTGTTTTCCCAATTGATCTAGTCTGGGCTGGATGCGGGGGCGTGGATGCAGCGACAGGCACAGCACTATAACAAATTGGGCAGTGCTGACTTGCGCTGCGTTCAGGCTTCTGTATATAAACTGCGTATGGAAACCCACACTCGCGGTAGATCGGTTGTAATTCTTTTGCAACTTCCCTACCCCGCCAGGCTTTGCTTAAATGTTCGCCTCCCGGGGCTTCGAAGGCTTCCAAGAGGAGCAGTCCCCAGCTTTGCTCTCCGACCTCTCTGGCATGGAGTCGGCACCTAACAACGACCCTGGGACTGGGGCTGTGAAGGAGAAGCTCCGGGAGAAACTCCGGGGGCCAGAGGGCAGCCGAGGTGGCAGCCGGGGCAGCTATAATCCCCTGCAGTACCAGGTGGCACACTGCGGGCAGATGGCTGTGCACCTGCCTCCGACCTTGACGGCACCAGGCCAGCCCCTGTGTGTCCCCGAGGCCCCCTTGGCCACCACTGTGCCCCCTGTGCACCTGCCCCCAACCCTGACGGCACCAGGCCAGCCCCTGGGCGTCCCCGAGGCCCCCGTGGCCACCATCGTGCCCCCCAACAGCCCCCTCAAGGCGCCCTCCCCGGCTGACCCCTCGCAGGAGGACAAGGAGGAAGTGAAGGACAGCCTGGAATACCGGCTGCGGCGGGAGCGCAACAATATCGCCGTGCGCAAGAGCAGGGACAAGACCAAGCGGCGCATCCTGGAGATGCAACAGTACATGGCAGAAAATGAGCAGCTGCGCAGCCGCGTGAGGCAGCTCACGCAGGAGCTGGATATCCTGCGCAGGTGTTTGAAAGCTATTATAAATTTGTTGTCATTGGTCAGTACAGAAATTAAAAGTTAAGGACATAAAAGAAAAGAGTATCGTTGGTAAAAAGGGCTAAAGGAAAGGACATGGTTTCTAAATCCGGATGGCTAGTTTAGACTAGAATGAAAATGGTAAAATGTTTACAGTAAGTCGAAGAGGGTGTGTGAAAGTCGAAGAGGGTGTGTAAAAGTATTTGGGTCGATTCAGCTGAACAGGCACCGGGTATTGATCCAAATTTGTATGATGTGCTTTCTGTTTTTGTCTCTGTTGTATTTTCTGTTTTTAAATTCTGATGCCTTTGTGTAATTTTTCTATCCCGCGGAACATACTTCCCCTACCCTGTAGACTTGCTTTTGTGCTCATAGAATCTGCTGCAGGGCACAGAGATGTGCCTGTAAACCTGTGTCTGGCAGCGGATTTGGTGGGCGCATGGGGAGGCGGCCGGCTGCCGCCTATCAGCTTAAACTTGGACAACACCAAAGCTACAACTGGACGGTCTTTTAAGAGTCTTATCTTGAGGGGAGTGGCTCTTGGAATCCGCTCGGGATGGGACTCTTTAAGACTGTTTAGTATTCCTACCCGGCTCCCCTCCTTTGTTGCAGGATAAAGAAAAAGTTTTGTGCTCCCACACTCGTTTCAGATCCTGTGCCTGGCCGGCCTGCTATGATTTCAGACCCTTTTGTGACCACGAGCTCTCTGCCAGGGCAAGACCCCCTGACCGGACGGCCTGGCTCGGCTCTGATCGTAAGGGAGCTGAAATGCATTGGGACCATAATCGTGCCCTTGCTGGAGATAAAGCTGGGCATGCCTGACGCAGCCGTGGACATCAGCACCGAGGTCACCACCAAGGACTTAAGAAAGAAAGAAGTGGTAAAGAAGGCGGAGCATGAGAAAGACGAGGTAAACCTGGACAAGAGGCCCCAACCTGTAAAAAGTAAGCTCGACGAACAGGAGGAGCGGAGGAAAAGGCGCTTGGAACAGAACAAGGCGGTGTGGGCCCGGAGGAAGGAGCGCACGGAGACCCTGCAGCGGGAGTTTGAGCGGCTGGAGTTCAGAAACGCGGTACTAAAGATACAGGTCAGGGAGCTGGAGCAGGAGCGGCAGCAGCTGATTCTCGTACTGAACCGGCGCCGCCCCACCTGCATTGTTCGCACCGACAGTGTCCCTACCCCTTGGATCTAATATTAATGGCTGGCTGCGGTGCAAATGGTATAACTTATCCCCATAATTTCACTTAAATTTTAAGATTAAAATTTGACCAAAAGAAAAGGGGGGAATGTGAAATTAAGATAGGATGGGGTTAAATTGGAATGTGAAATTAAGATAGGATGGGGTTAAATTGGAATGTAAAATTAAGATAGAAAGGGTTAAAATGAAGTTGCTTGAGCTAACTGCATATTTTGCTTCTGTGCAAAATGCTTTGGCTTGCAAAATGCATTTTGTTTAAGATAACTAGACTTTAGCTGACCTTGTAACATGTGATGACTGTGCTAGCTGATTTGGTAACATGTGATGAATGTGCTAATGCTTTTATGAGATAATGGAGCATGTGATAATTATTTTAGGAGCTATGTTGAGTTTTTGGTTATGATGACCCCGTGTTTATGCCTACTCAAGGTCTTCTGTCCCCTCACCCTGGAAGTTTGTCATGCATCTTATGATGGTTTGTCATGCTGTGGTTTATCTTGTGATTCTTTGTGTCATGCTATGGAGATATGCTAATATTGTGGTTTTCAATCTTAAATACGCTGTGCGGTTGATGATTGCCGCCTCTCTTCTCACACTGCACCAGAGAGTGTTGTTGTGCTTAGAGTTGGCCCATCTGCGCAGATGTAATAAACTTCCTCTTGCTTTTATTGCATCGGTTGGACTGGAATTCGTGCTTCTGGGGGTCTCTCTCTATAGGACACCAATTTTTGGGGTCCTACACTATTATGTACTAAAAATGAATCTGCCCTTGTAGTTCACAGTTCCCGTGTTGAGTGTGAGCTGCAGTTCGCTGGTTGGGTTTTGGGATCCTGTAATCCATTTTGACATAAGGACTATGATTTTTTGATAATATTGACTCCCAGATCCGTAGAGTATCCCACATAAGGTGATTCATAACAATATTATAATTAACTTAAAAATTCCAGGTCCAGTGAAAGGGCAAATGAAAGTGCAATATAAGAAAAAGGAGGACAGAAAAACCACAGGAGTAATTTCACTCCAGTTTATCTCTCCATTTTATGGTAAAGGGCTAGCCTTGGGCAATATTTTCAAGTGGGCTAAGATATCTCTTCTACCACCCATTGTTATTCTCCAATTCAAGTCCTGCAAGGTCATCTAGAGCCCACAGGGCCCAGAGCCACCTAGAAACCATCTCTACCATCTCCCTACCATTTGTGGCAAAATGCCACAAATCCTATGGCAAATAATTTCCCTAGATTTTAGAAGGAAAACAAATCTGATGCAGCAATTCCATACTGATGTGTAACTGATTTTTGACTCCTATCCTTCCCAGAGGAATTCATCTTTTTAATCAGGCATTGTTGAATCAAACAGAATCTCCAATTAGCAGACTGTCCAGCACCACTGCAGAGTAAAATGAACCTTTTAGCAGGAAGTAGAGAAACTCTTTAGGCAGGAGAACCACCTCAAAGCCAAGTAACTATGCCACCCTATCTCTTCCTTTTCTGCCTCTCCTCTTTCCAAATCAGCTCCCAATGTTGCTACTTTTTTTCATAATTTCTTCCTTACTTTTATTTCTGTCTTCCTATACTCTCTATAAACTTCCAAGATTTTTAATTGCCTCAATCATCATAGAAACAGAAGATGACCTACTCTCTTTGTAAGTAAGATGAACCACTATCCTCCTTTAAGCACAGAGACTGTTTACAGATAGTGTATGTATAAGTCAGGAAATGTTTGTGTTCATACATCTCCTCTATGCACACACCCAATAAATGAAAAACAAAGCAAACCAAGACTCTCAAGATCAACAGTAGAAGCACAATCAACAGAAACAGTAAGGGCAAGGGTTTTCAGTGTTAAGATATATTAAAGTCTATAAAGTTACAGTCTCAAGTCTCTCTCTTTCCTTTAATTGCCTCCTTCCTTGTTTTGTCTTTTTTAAACACCACCTTTAAGATAAGAAAATATGCCAGCCGGCGCCGCGGCTCACTAGGCTAATCCTCCGCCTTGTGGCGCCGGCACACCAGGTTCTAGTCCCGGTCGGGGCACCGGATCCTGTCCCGGTTGCTCCTCTTCCAGGCCAGCTCTCTGCTGTGGCCAGGGAGTGCAGTGGAGGATGGCCCAGGTACTTGGGCCCTGCACCCCATGGGAGACCAGGAGAAGCACCTGGCTCCTGCCATCAGATCGGCGCGGTGCGCCGGCCGCAGCGCGCCTACCGCGGCGGCCATTGGAGGGTGAACCAACGGCAAAAGGAAGACCTTTCTCTCTGTCCCTCTCTCACTGTCCACTCTGCCTGTCAAAAAAAAAAAAAAAAAGAAAAAGAAAAGAAAAAATATGCCACTTTCTTATGTTGAAAATACTCTAATGTATTTGTGATCATTTATTTACCAATGTCTGAGCTGGATTTCTAAACAACAATATAAGAGGAAGAATAAAGGGACTCTCCCTGAAACCAAACTTAAATTGAACCCAGACAAGAGGGACCCATTTTGGCAAAGAAACCAGTGGGCTTTTCTAATCCCACTATTCAGACAGAAGAGGCTACACAATAAGGTCATGATCTTCTGACCACTGGCCTTCTTTCTCCTGGTATAATAGGTGGGGCACTTTTATCACACCCTGACCTAGTCTTCTATTTTCCTCTTATCTCCTTTTCATTCCTTGAGAAGTCAGTTGGAGCCTGCACACACCCTCCATTTCCCATCATGCTCTGCAAAACAGCACCTGGGGCAGCAGGCAGAGCTAGAGTGTGGTCAAAAAAAAAAAAGGAGGGAAGCTGGCGATTGGCTGGAGAGGAGGTAATGATTTGTAATTGCAATACTTTCATTACTGTCTTTTAGCTCTTTGCAGAGTAATGTCAAGAGCTTCGTCTTTGTAGTGTTATTGGCATTTTTCATCATATTCATGAAGTGTGGGTCAATTTTCTTCAAAAGGCGCACTTCGCCAACTTGCCACAGAGACAGACAGTAATAAATTCTACTAGTGCACTGTGAAGCCTTCGTAGCTGCAAGCAACAATAAAAAGCAATGAGCTGGGTGTCACTAAGTAACTCCAGTTTACACTGCATTTTCTTCTTTTATTGAAAACTCAGAATATGAATTTATTAATGAATACACAGGCATACTTTGAAAGGGGGGGCAGTGCCAGAGGAGGGGGGCTTGGTGAGACACCATGTCAATTTATTTGGTATTCACATTGTGTGTGCCTATATTGTATTGTTCCATCATTTCATGGCCAGGCTTACCTTGTTAGGCTGTGGCCCTCCAGAAAATAACCGAGCTCATATAGCAACACCTTGACGTCGATCTACAGCTGCTCTCGCTGTGCCTGTCTCACCTTTAGCCCCGGCTGTCTACTGCCGCCTTTCATTTTCCGCATTCATACATCAATAAGCTTTGCATGCTGACACCTAATTTTGCAGGCTACTTTGGTTATGGAGGCCGTGTTTTGCATATCACTACCCACCCCCTTCTGACACCTACCGCCTTTAAAGGGAAATGAGGAGAAGAGAGGAAGAGGCAGAGGAAAGAGAGAGGAAGAGAGAGGAAGAAAGAGAAGGCTTCTTTCTCTTTTCTTCTCTGCCTAATCAGAGATTTCTTTATATTTGTCAAACGCAGATATGCCAAATCAACTTTAATTGATTCCTCGGCGGCACTCACAGATGATTTTTGAAGGACTGGGCTTGTATTCCCAGACACACTGTTGTGTTTCCAACAAAAAAGGAGGTTTCTCCCACAAATCAAATTTTGATGCCAATTAGTTAGCATTTTCCATTCCAATTAAATTGGAGACTTGGAGACCTTTCTGATTTGGGAAGACTTTATCTATATTTCATATTAAAAATGTCCTTCAGGGGCTAATAAGCAGGAAGGGAATGTCCATGGGTGGCAATGGGCGCTTGGGGTGGGGGTAGAGGTGGGTTGTGGGTATTTCAGCTCCTTTCTCCTGTTTATTTCACAAACGTTTGTCAAGTCCCTGGCAACCTGTTATATGACATCACAAAGGTTTTTACCTTGCAGTTAGGTGGCTAATGTCATTAGAGCTTTGACAACCCATAAAATGTTATAATCTCAGTGTTTTGTTTTTTTTTTTCCTGCCGTACTCCGCCCTCCAAACCCCTGAGACCTCATTGTGCATAAAGATTCTTGGAGATTGGGATGGAGGGGAGACAAGATGGATGTTATGAAAAATAGGCTGTGGCTGAGTTTGGGAGATTATAAAAACACAACAAATAAACAAGATCACAAAATAAAAAAAGGAGAAAAACACAAAATGCAGCAGAAATTACACATTCACAGACACCTGTGAGTACATGGCTGTAAGGATGTGCTTGCTAATGACATGTCATAGAGAATTTTTAGATCTACTCAATTAAGTATTTATAATGTGTACCAGAACACTTTAAAGAGAAGAAATTGTCAGTTCAGATCCAGTGGTAATTTTAATTTAATAGTAACTAGAATCAGTTTGAAATACCACTATCAACTACAATGTGCCATTTCCCCCTTTTTTTCCCTCCCACTCCAAACTCTCCTTTATTTTTCTCTTCAGCATAAAGCATACTTTAAAAAAATAACATAACAATACAAGTGAGATGTGATTCATAATTTCATTGTCTTGGGTGCAATCTTAGGGCAAATGTGGAAAATCTACTTGATGAGTTTAGACTCCATGGCCAACCTGTGATATCCTGGCCAGTTCCCTTCCTGTAGCATGGGCAGGAGCTCAAGTTCAAAGCTCTGCTCACACATCTAATCTCAGTGCCCAGACTGTGTAACCTGAAACTTTTGAGGAAGTAAGTTGCAATGCCCAAAGACTAAAGTATTAACAACTCATCTACAGCATTTAAAAATTCCAAAGCATATTCTTCTGTTTTTACTCATTAATCCTTAGAACAACTGCATGACACAGCAGGGTGAGTGTTCTTGGCATAAAGGGCTCACTGGGCCCACCCAGTGAAGAGAGATGGGAGCTTCCTGTACCATGGATTTGGGTCCATTCTCATAGGATCAGTGCAAACACATCAGCTCTTATTTCAAACTGGGATTTCAGCTCCAGCTGGCTGACCTTGAAGACAGTCTTCATTTCACTTTCCAGATTCCTGCCAAGGCAGCCCAATGTTTCTTATAAGGAGGGCTCTGCAAACGCCAAACACTTGGTCAAGTGCCCTGTGCAGAGTATCTCATGGGCTCCTTGTAACAACTCTAACAGTATCCCCATTTTATAGATGAGAAAAGTGGTGTTCACAGCAAGTGACTACATTCCTGGATTTCCCACATTTAGTTACCAGGCCAGAGGCAGACTCAAACCCAAGCCATTGGCCTGCCGTGACTGACCTTTAGCCTTCTCTCTTGACTCCCCAGGGAGACCAGGGGCTGTCCGTCTAGAGTGTGGGTTAGTACCCTGAGAAGCACAACTGGGTTCAATTTAAGTTTTAAAAATCTGTCTTTTTAGACACCCTGTTGGCCCCCAGTAAGTGTGATTTTCACACAGAAGTGTAGTCTACCCCCCACCATTGCTAGGGCGCTAACTAAGGCCACAGGATTCCCTCTTGAGCACAATAATATTTTTCAGTTACCCCAGGTGCCAATAACCAAACAGGCAAAGTAAAATAAAAGGACATAATAAAACAAACTAACACCCAGCCCCCAGACTGAGCAACAAAGCAGCATGTATCTGGAGACGAAAACTCAAATTCTAGGCACAACGGTTCAGTGTGAATACACCTGGGGAACGGACAATATCAGACACGATTCAGTGAGGAGAAATCTTTCTGTGTAAGAGGGCTGCGTATGACATCCTCTGGACAGGCTCACCACCAGCCATAAAAAGAAGAATTATGAGGACGACCGAACACTGCTCACATTCACACAGCTCAGCACTGCATTGTCAATTAGCACGCATGTTTCCATAATTGTTATACAAGGGGGAAATTTACAGTGTTAAATGGCCCTCAAATTCACACTTCCATGTGAGTTTTTGTTTGGTGGTGTGTCTAGTATTAGCATGGATGACCGCCTCCGACAGAAACCACTCACACTACAATGGGCTAGACACCTCAAAGGAGAATGTTACTATCTGTTCTTTAGGCTAATGGAGCTGCATAGATAGATAAGTAGATTATAGTAGGTAGGTAGGTAGGTATATAGACAGGTGGATGGAATTTTTTCTTATTTTCTTTTTTTATGAAGGGCAGGTTTTTGCCATTCTCATTTAGCAAATGTCTATCATTCTTTCCTATTGGCCTTGTCTTATTGATTAGACACAAACACATTTTAAAGTTTCCTATTCCATTTTTTTTTTATTTTGACAGAGTTATAGACAGCGAGAGAGACAGAGAGAGAGACAGAGAGACAGAGACAGAGAGGTCTTCCTTCCGTTGGTTCACTCCCCAAATGGCCACTACAGCCGGCGCTACACCACTCCGAAGCCAGGTCCCTCTTCCTGGTCTCCTATGTGGGTGCAGGGTTCCAAGGACTTAGGCCATCCTCTACTGCCCTCCCGGGCCACAGCAGAGAACTGGACTGGAAGAGGAGCAACCGGGACTAGAACCCGGCACCCATATGGGATGCCGGCGCCGCAAGGCGGAGGATTAACCAAGTGAGCCACAGCACCAGCTCTTAAAGTTTCCTATTTCACATTGTGTGTATCCACCCATTTCTAGGGAGAACAAGGAGATCAGGTGTGAAGGACTAATGACAGGCTTTCACTTTTTTTTTTTAAGATTTATTTTATTTATTTGAAAGACAGAGTTCCATAGAGAGGTAAAGAGAGAGAAAGGTCTTCCATCTGCTGGTTCACTCCCCAGATGGCTGCAATGGCTGGAGCTGTGCCATTCCAAAGCCAGGAGCCAGGAGCTTCTTCCAGGTCTCCCACGTGGGTGCAGGGGCCCAGGGACTTGGGCCATCTTCTACTGCTTTCCCAGGTCACAGCAGAGAGCTGGATTGGAAGAGGAGCAGCCGGGACTAGAACCGGCGCCCATATGAGATGCCAGCGCTTCAGGCCAGGGCTTTAACTCTGTTCCACGGCGCCGGCCCCGATAGGCTTTCACTTTGAGAAGGAATTTCTTAAGCAAAAACTCCAAGAAACACCGCAAATTTCAAAGTAGATTAGTTCTTCATTGTTGAAATAATTTTGGATGTTTTGGTTTGAAGACCAGTGGAACCACAAGGTATTTCAAAGTCATATTCAGTCTTTGGTTCTGAACCTGTAAATTCCACCCTCCCCCCATACACTTACACACTCAAATCCTCATACTTCACAGACACATCATGCACATTGTGTATCCACTGAAGACTGACCCTATGGGGATCAAAATAGGTCTCTGAACCACCAGGCAGCCAAATGGTCCTCCAGATCATGGAATTTAAGAATCAGAGATCCCTTTAACGACTGGAAACCATACCACCTTTATTTTGCAAACCAATAAAAATAATGATTCAGGGAAATGAACTAACTTGTCCAAGACAACACAGAAAGTTAAATCAATAATTGTGTGTCCCTATGTATTCATATTAGAATACTATATTTCAGAGTTGGCATGGTCACATAGCAGGTAAAGTCCCTGGCTGCAGTACTGGGCATCCACATGAGCGCTGGTTCAAGTCCCGGCTGCTCCTCTTCTGCTGCTGCTCTCTGCTATGGCCTGGAAAGGCAGTAGAAGATGGCTCAAGTCCTTGGGTCCCTGCACCCACATGGGAGACCCAGAGGAAGCTCCTGGCTCCTGGATTTGGATAGATGCAGCTCCGATGGTTTTGGTTATCTGAGGAGTGAACCAGCAGATGGAAAACTTCTCTCTCTGTCCCTGCCTCTGCCTCTGCCTCTCTGAAACTGACTTTCAAATAAATAAATATTTTTGGGGGGCTAGCACCATGGCATAGTGGGTAAAGCCACTGCCTGCAGTGCCGGCATCCCATATGGGCACCAATTCAAGTTCTGGCTGCTCCATTTCTGATCCAGCTCTCTGCTATGACCTGGGAAAGCAGAATATGGCCTAAGTCCTTGGGCCCCTGTACCCCCATGGGAGACCAGGAAGAAGCTCGCGGCTCCTGGATTCGGATCAGCACAGCTCCAGCCATTGCAGCCAATTGGGGAGTAAACCAGTGGATGGAAGACCTTTCTCTCTCTCTCTCTCTCTCTCTTTCTCTCTCTCTCTCTCTCTCTCTGCCTTTCTTTCTCTCTCTGTATTACTCTTTCAAATAAAAATAAATAAATCTTTAAAGTAAATAAATAAATCTTTTTAAAAAAAGTACTATATTTCCCCTTAAATAAGCAATGGCTAATAATTCTAAAATTGTTCAAAGGAACAGATCACAAGTATCAAGAGGTATTTATTTATTATTTGCTCCATAAATAACTTAAGATCCTCACAAAGATTGTAAAAGAATTGCAAGATGCTTCTGCTGCTGATGATGAAGATGATAACTTTTGAGCAGTGTCACAGCCCTAAGATTAGATTGTCTAGTAGTTTAAAAGACAATGACATTATTTTATCATTTTACCTTAGTTTTAAAAGAAACGTGGATAAAATAAATAAAAACCAAATAAATCTAGATAAGTAACACCCATGGACAGAACTGAAATCATCGTAATATTTCTAGTCCTGGCTACTAGACAAGAGGAGGATGGTTTCTTCTTGCCTCAGTCCTTTGTATTTCAAGGAAAGAGTGCAAAGTTTTCCCCCAAAGGACTCTAAATCTCAAACACATCAATCCATAACCTCGCAGGGAGATCTAAGAGTGAGCAGGTTTTCAAGGGGTAAATAGGGTTGGGTGAGAAAACGACTGACAAGGAGTGAATAATGCACCTTTGTTTTCACTTTCACATAGGAAGGGCATAAGTCTGATTCTAAGTTTCACCAAAGGTGTGAAATGCAGGGGACTCTTATACCTGCTGATGAGAATAAACGGAATGTATGATGCCATGTGTACGGAGTTGAGATGTAAATTCAGAAATTTCCATATAAAGATGGTATTTAGAGTCATGAGATGGATGAAGGTCACCGAAGGAATGAAGGTAGACAGGAACAAAAAATTCCAAGGACTTAAACCTGGGCCCTCCTCTCTGTAACATGTCAAGGTTGGGAATTTGAAGAGGATCTACTAAAGAAGACTGGAAAGAGAAGAAAGCAGAGACCAGAGTGGCAGTGGTGAAGCAGAGAAAGCATTTCATGACACTTTCCAGACAGTGTCACTAACTTTGCGAAGGCAGTTGAAAATTCAAGTAGGATGAACGCTGAAATGGACCTGGCTTGTTAGCAGATGTTGGCTTGTAAGATCACCCTTCCCAGGAGCTATTGCCCATTCATGAAGGGCCTTTTCAAGACACATATTAATTATAGTAATAATAACTATTACTTATTATCTACACTGCAACAGCTTTTGCAACAAGTGTATTATATCCTCTAATCCAGTTTGATACATACAACAAATGTGGAGGGAGACAGAATTATCTTAAATCACAGACAAGGTGCATAGAGCTTACATGAGTTACCTGAAGTCACCCAGCTCATAAATCTGGAATTCGAATTCTACATCCAAAATACAATGCAGAACTGTCAAAAGACCAGAAGCCTGAATGCCTACCACTTAGATTTAGTGTAGTGTGATAGAGGCTTGCAGCAGCAGATTTTTTCCACTTTTCTCATGTCACAAACAGCTGCCACCCTACCCATTCACCTGGGTAGGGTGACCAACCCTTTATGGTTAACCAAGGACCCAGGAGTTCCCCGGGATGTGAAACGTTCAGTGCTAAAATGGAGAATGTCTCATTGAAACTATGATGAGTAGGTCACTCTCCATCAACGAAACCTCCCTGTGAATGCCTTTCAGGGAGAAAGCAGCCGTAGCTACCTGGTAGAGATTCTGCATTTGTGTGAGCCTCCCTGGGGTGGTCCCAGAGCCTCTGTAGAATTATGAACCTGCTCTCCACTCTCTCCTCACTACTCCTGCTAAATGGGACCCCAGGGTTGGGAACCAGAGCAAGGTCAATCTCCCAGGCCTCTCTCATTGATGGACTTGTTCACTAGGGTCCCTCAGCTTCCTGATGCAGCCCTCTGGGAAACCCAAAGGTGCACCCCCAGTGGCATCTACCCCACAGCTCCCCTGGAAACTAACAGAGGCTTCCTGGGCATCCAGGGCCCTGTTTGTCAAATTCCCTCTGATCTACCCAGCTAATGAGGTCAAAATAACTACGTCCATAAGGGATACATTTGCTCGATGGGAGCATATGCCTCAGAAAACACATTGAAAATATTTATCTTTTCTCAGAGTACAGGCAGAGCAATATAGAATACTAGCTTGTAAAAATGCTCTTTGAAAGGCAGAAGAAAAAAAATCATAAAGCATAGGAAATGAAAAGGGAATCCTCCCAAACCACACTGCCAGTTGCCGTGCGGGAGATTGGCTGGTGCCATTTGGAAAGCTCTGTTCCAAGCTCATTGTTGCAAACACACGTGCCTCAGAGATTCTGGGCTCTCTGGGCTTGGGAGAGGCCAGAGTTCCTGGAGACAACTTCTATGGGGCCTCTGTGAACCTCTAGCCACCAGCAGAACTCTGAGCTTTGCAGAAGTAAAAGTACCCCGACTTCATATGGTTTTTTTTCCAACATAGGCCATTCAGACTCATCCACACTTCCAGCTCCCTCTAGACCAGCAGTTCTAACTAGGTTTGACTCTGTACCACTCCTGGGCATGTTTTACACTGCCTGGAGACTCCTTGGGTTGTCTCCACTGCTGGGAGGTGGAGGGGCCCAATGAGTGGGGAGAGGCCAGGGATGCTCTAAACATCCTACAACATGCAGGACAGGCCCCACACCTAGAAGTACAGCCCCCAAATTACATGCCAAGACTGAGACACTCTTATCTAGATACATCCTTTTATACCATCATCTCCAATTCAGCACAAATAGAATAAATTTCATCATCCTTTCCTGGATGTGTCTCACCTGATATCTTAATTTATGCCAGTGGTACAACTTCGTAGTCCCAAGATTAAAAAGTCATGGGTATTATTTTTAACTTACTTCTCTTCTTCACCCCACCCCCTTCCTCTAACCAGACACACATACTACTCCCTTCTGATTAGTCATTATAACTTATGAATCTGCCCAAGAGAATACTTGTCACTTACTCTCACTTCAACCTCTACCAAATTCATCAGAGATTTTCATTCCTGTATCACTGCACCAGTCTTTGTTTCTCCTTCTGATCTCTCTTTATTCTAAGCTGAATTGGTCAAGGTAAGCTGACCGCTGTGATAAATGACCCCAACTTTGAGGAACTGAACACAGTAGATGTGTATCTCTTACTCACATACAGTCCAGTAGATGGTGAGAGGGCTGGGACGCTGATCCATGCAGTCATTCAGTGACTCAGCCTCCTTGCAACTTGTGGCCCCAGCATTCCACGGGGAGTTGCACTTCTCCAAAAGATCTTCTAACTGGCACATAGGGAAGGAGCACACAGGATCACACGGAACTGGCTAGGTCTGGACCTGGCACAGACCGCCTCCACCAGCATTTTTTTCTGCCAGGATGGAGCACCCAGCCTTGCCTTGCTGCAAGACAGACTGGGAAATGGAGTCCAGCTGCATGAGCCAGGGAGAAGCAAGCTGACATTGGTAAATTCATGACAGCCTCTGCCACATACTTTACTGCAGTGATTCATTTTCCCTATATGGCATTTAATAACCTTCTCACCATGTTTCCATTCTGTTCAGAAATGTTTGAATGAGTCCCAATTATCTACATAATAAAGATCCAAATAGTATCTCCAGAAAACAAACAAACAAACAAAACCCCTCCAATCTGTTTTTCCCACTGCACCTACCCCTGCCATCCTAACCTTGTCTGCAGACACCTGTATTTCTGTACACTGACTGCTGTACTTCCCTTTGTGCCTTGGTCTCTGGCTTCTGCTTTTTCTGGAATCCTGTCCTCCATTTCTATGAATATCAGAACCCACAATACCCTCTCATTCTTTGAACCTCAAAAACAAACAGCAATTGTGGAGTTAATAATTAAAACATCTCAAGAATGGTGCTCAGCATGTATATGCTGATCATTTTCATCTGCATGATCTCCTTGAATCTGTGCAACAACCTACAAAGAAAGTAAGAGGATCCTACTTATCTTTGGAAGAGATGGAAAAAGAGACTCACAGGGGCAAGGCAACTTCCTGGCAAGTGGTAGGACTCAGCCCTTCCCAACACTCCAGGTTGGATCTTCTCCTGAAATTGTATATACTGATACTTCTTAGAGATTCCGAAAGAGAAAAAAAAATCTGATATAAATCGGAGACCCTATACAAAAGGTGTCCTATTTGGTTACAGTCCTCTGAAGAGAAAATACCCACATTTTTAGGGCTGTGCCTCAGCCCCAGCAGTGGGCAGGGCGAGGCAGGTCCCTGCTTTTGCATATTGTTCCAAACAGGGTGCAGGACTCTTACTATTTGGGTGGCAGGGATCCAGCAGGCCAAGTCACTAGGGTGCAGTCATGGGTGGGACAGTCAAAGAAGAGGAGCTGTGTGCTCCTGAAAGCCATGCATACATGTCAGAATAGATGGGTTTTGAGTATGGAAATGTGTACTAGCAGGCTAGCTTCACAGAGGCAAAGGCAGGAGCTGGCCTCCCTGGGAATATGGGCTCAGAGAGTCCATACATGTACAACAACAATAAAAACTCTTCTCAAGTCAACAGTCCTTCCAATCAGGTAAAACAGAACTTCTCCCCTAGGGAAGTGAACTTAAGCAAGCTACCTCCTTCCTATGTCTTAGTTCCTTCAGTTGTAAAACAGAGTTAACACACTCATTACTCCATAATGCCATCGGGAGGATTAAAGGAGTTAATACAAGCAAGGTGCTTAGAGATAAGTCTATCATTATTGTTTCTGTGTCTTGCAGAATGATAAAAATGTTCCATATTCAGAAGACGACATATTTAGTTTTAGCTTTGCTATCACAGATCAAGGACCTAGAAAACTAAATCAGTCCTTTCTTTCTACAAAGCAACCCACCCATTGGTGGGCACATCTGTCTCACATTTCTGCAGGGGGTGACTGCCCACGTAGGGTAGAGAGTAGCAATAAGTTCATAGCACCCAAAGTCATCAAGCTACACTCATTTGCCATGACATCTGAAAATCAATCATGAGGGCAAGATGCCTGGCTTCAGAAAACAGCTCTAACTTGTTTAGACATCACAGATCTCCTGAAGAATTTCATCAAAGCTATGAAGCCACCCTCACTCACACATATGCATAAATTCATAAATACATGTATACTAATCCCTCTATAATTTGGATTACGGTTTCAGGAAACTCAGAGACTCTAAAGCCAGGCCCAGTTTAGTAAACATGGACTTCAGATCAGCAGCTGTTACATTAAATGTATAGCTATTAACTAAACTTGAAGGTTTTGGTAAACAACAGGTACTTTGAGAACCCTTTTTAGGATGAGGAAAGAAGTGAGTACTAGAGGTTTCAGATTATCCAATAATGATGAGAGGAATGAACATGGAGCTACTGTGTGTTGTACCAAGCTCCATCTCTAATCCCAGGAGGGACAGGAGCTCTTATTGCCCAATGGTGAATCCCAATCCTCCCTCCATGCTCACAAAGCTCCCTCCATGCTCACAAAGCTCCCAGCTCACAAAGCTCCCACCACAAGGACCCTGATGGTTCATGCTTGTCTTCTGCCAGCATTCCCAAGAGTCTCCTGGGAATCACAGGTGACCCTGCAGATGAGTCTACCTATGCTAAAAGATGGCTTCTTCTCCTTTCCCACCCAGTGAAGGGAAGGGAGAGTTCTACTAGAAACTGGGCACATATCCCAAGCCCAGAACGGTCCCAGACTCAATTCAAGGGCAATGCACCCTTCAAAGGCATTGCCACATCTTTCCACAGCCTTTCAGAATATTAAACTCTGCATTCCTAGGATGGTCGGGGGCAGGCGGGGGAGGCTTAAATTAATTCTGAAGTAAAAACCACTGTAATCCATCCACTATGCTTCCTCCTCACCTGCAGAGCACAGAACAGAAACCAGTTGGATTTGCACAGCAGTCTGCCCCAAGTCAACTGTGAAATGTGTTTGGAAACAGAATGAACATCTTGGCCTCTGCAGCTGTCCCCAGTGCTGCTCTCTGAAAAGGGACACAATTAGAGATCCTGCAGGAAGAGAAAACGTCTACACCCCTGAGCCTGCAGAAGGAAGGTTCTCTGTGCCAGGACCTCAGCCCTGTGCACACTGGGTGATATGGAAAAGCTGCTGCTTTCGGTCCTCAAGGCAGCCCGCAGGCCAGAGAGGGAGAGATGGGATGGAACAGGGTGGGAACGGAAAGGAGACTTGATATATTATTTTACATAGAATATTGTTCCTGTTGGTGTCAACACTCAAGTTTCTTTGCAGCAAGAAACAGTTGACAAATGGAACCAGTGGACTTTCTAAGCATGGCTGTGATTTTAATGGATTGGATGAAATACTCAACGTGGGAATCAAATCGGATGGGTTCCCAAGAGTTTTTGGTACACAGGCGCATATATGTCTGTGTGTTTGAGAACACGTACCTGTTGTTGCCTTAAGACTCTGTACATCTGTGTGCAAATCTACAGTGCAACATGAGCTTTATAAGGCACTGATGTCAGTGTCTATTTAGGTGTGTGTTAAGCTCACACAGTGAGAAAAAATAACCTTATATAAAGCAATTGCAGTGTTTTTACAAAGCAATCCTGCTGTTCTTTAGCACTGGCACAGTTAACTCTCCCCTTCCTGTCCTTTTAAATTCACCTGGAAAAAACAATTGCTATTTAATGGTGGAGTGGGAGGTACATTTAAAAGGAAATCAGAGCATTATTTCAGCATTAGCATAAATCAAAGGCCAGAAAAGTATGGTCCATGGGCTAAATCTAACTCAATGCTTTCTCTCTACAACAGAGGGTCTGGGTATTCATGACAGAGGCCATCTGGACCACTCTATCAGGTCCCATATGGAAAAGTTTGCCCACTCCTACTATCGGCCTATTTTTTCAGGATACTCCATCCCTGATTCTTAAAGTCATTTTACCAAGGCTGAGCTGACAAGATGGAGCAGAGCCCTGTGCACACAATTTTGACTTCAAACCCAAGTTCAATAGAAGTTCCGTGGGGATTCCCCAGGATGTCCTCTCTTCTGAAACCTGTGTTTTTCATAGAGGAGCTGTGAATTCCTTCCTTGATGAATGGAAATGCTCAACAGAGGAAAGACACTGACTTCCAGAGCAGGCACAGGCCTGCCAATCATGAAAGTCTGGACCAGTTACTTAACATCTCTGGGCATGTTGATTAATAATTGCCATGTCTTGCTGTCACAGCTTATTCAGCTCCTGGAGAAGGTAAGGTTGTTCTAAGAGTGTGCTTCCTTTGGATCAATATAAACAATCCTCCTTTCCTCTTTTGTTTTAAGGACACAACTAAACCATGTAGAATCCTGGAGATGATTTCTTCATGTTCCTGAAATAACCCTGGAGCAGTAGTTTAAACTCATAGATCACTAGAACTCTGATGTCAGGCCATTTTTGTCTGTGATGCTGCAGACCTAACTACCAAATTCTTCAGAAACAAGCAAACCCAGAGGGACAAATATAGGAAACATTGGCCCTAAGTGCTCATAAGCCCTCACTGGCTTATGAATAAGGGGAATTGGAAGATAAATTTCTGGGGTGATGGGCATATGTATATGAATATGGAGCACCTCTGGTCATCATAGGAAGCCTTTTCTTCTGAGTGGGCCTGGATCCAGAAGCCAGGTTGTGCTGACCACTCAAGTTCAGAACCTGAAATGTGTCAGGTAGCTTCTTGCTTTTCCAAAGCTAAAATATGATAATGACCAACTTCCTTGCTGGCTGTCAGGTTCCTACACTCAACCTGTGTAAGTCTTGAGCTTCCCACCCTATGCATGCTAAAACCCAAATCAAGGCTCAGCTCTTCCCCATCTGGCTCCATTCCAAAGCTGCAACAACATGCAGTTCCATCTTCCTTGATGCTATCATTAAGAAGTCACGGACCCAGGGGGCAAGGATCTGAGAGACATGGTCGAGGGTGGTCTTACTCTCTTTCTACACTGGTCTCTTACGATTGTGATTGCTTTTACCCCTTGGCAGAGCTGCAGGCTGGGGTATTCCATCTGACTCTGCAGATGCTGTCTCTCCTAAAGAGCCGTTTATTATGACACATAATGGGAATAAAGGTTGGAACCGTCCACTGCACTCTGATTTGCTATAACTGTCACTTGCAATGCTTGCTTCTCATTTATAGACAAAATGAAACTCTCCAGCATAGCACCAAAACCATCAGGCACGGTTCCAGAAGCGAAGGATTTGCTCTCAGTGCTCTCTTTGATCAGCTCTGAAAGGAGGCTGCCTGGAAGCAGAAGCTCCAGACCCGGTCTTGGGGCTATGTTGGAAAGGGGAGCATGAGAGTAGGTGGCCATTCTCAAGAGCCACTGTGTGCACCTGTAGTGAAGGGCGGAGCTCTTCTCAGCATCTACTGATGACTGAGGAGGGGCGGAACTCACCATGGCAGGTGTCCTCAAAACCACCGACAGGCTGAGATCTATCTCAGCCTGTGCACTTCCTCCTCTTCCCATCACCTCTGTGGAGAGCTGGGGGCCCTCATCACCTTGAGGAAAAGGCTCTGAGAAGAGAGGCGAAGGGAGGCGGATGTACTGCTTTTTCCAAGTCAAACTAAGAAAGCAGAAGCTGAATGGGAGAGGGGCTGTGGCAAGTACTTTGTCAGAGGACAGATTTCCTGCAGCACGTCCAACAACATAGCTTTAAAAGAGTCACACTCTCAATTCCAATCATGTCAGCCCCTCCATGGGCAGATTTCCCAGAAGGCACTGCACATGCAGAGACCCAGTTAGCAGAGCCACCATAGCTGCTGCACCCACCTGGGTGCTCAGGCTTGGGCATGGTCATTCCCTGTCCCAGAAATTGGGCCCATGAGTTGCCTATGGAAGAAGCATGTGAGGAACTCTGGTCAGGGCAGGATTCATTGTCCAGTAATTCCTTCACAGCTTCAAATCAGGCCATATGCATTTACAAACAGAGCTCCAAAGAAAGTGCTACTCAAGGCCATTATGGACAGTGGATTTCTCACACTTTTGGGGGATAACTGGCTTTGGGTTGTAGTCCAATACATATACAAGTCAGTGTATGTGTGGGGGATGGCAAAGGAGTAGAGAGAAATGGCAGGGGAAGTCACTGAAAAATAAGATGACAATGTTGGGATAAATGGGAGTAGAGAAAAACGCCAGATGAAAATAAAACAACCAAAACACAAATGGGATTAAATATATGAAGGCAGAGTAAAAGAACTCACTTGGAAATACACCAAGAATTCTTATAGACAAGCCACTACTGACTCCAGTGTGATAATTTTTAAGGAAACTGGAAACAAAAATACTGCCATGAAAGGTGATGGTTATTAAATCACAGAATTCATTCATGCATAGCCTTCTGGTTTTCTGCTAAAAGTTCTATCATATTTCAGGCTCTGGTTTTTCTGAGATGCCGAATCTACAAACTCACGTTGGTCTTCAATAATTGTGCCCTCATTAGAAATTGTACATTTGGACTCTAACTCCATCCCCAAAGCCTTCCATGGAACGCCCGTTGGAGGAGCCGTCAGGCCGGGGCTGATGCAATCCAGGCCTGCGTACAGCCTGCTGATGACCTCCACATGCTATCCGAAGCATGTGTCCTTCACATGCTGGCCTGAGGCCTCACAGTTCCAAGGTATGTTTCTGTACAATGGAGAAAGCCGTTCTGGAGACCAAAGGACTTCGGGAGATCAGAAACCCGCTCTTAGCACTTTCAAAGACTGCTCCCATCCCATGGTGGGGGGAGGCCGCAGACCTTTCAGTGGAGCAATAGGATGCATGGAGTTTGTGAGAGCAGGCTTCAGGCCCGAGTTGCAAGAAAAGCTGCTGGGCTTGCAGTTCAGGCCAGCAAGCGAGAACAGAGATGATGACAGCAGAACGGCATGTTCCTCGGGGTCCAAACACCCAAAGACATCGATCTCTTCCGTTAAACCCTCGACCACCGGCTAACTCCAAAAGTGCTTGGCCTGTGGCTTTTAAGATGTCATTAAACAAAAACACAGGAAACAAGTTCCACGCTGATTAATCGGTTGCTGAAAATGGTATAACCGGAGGTTCTCAAGAACCTAACCCTGTACTTTCTCTGGGAGCAATGGTCAGCGTTTGCAAGTTCAGTGATTGCGGGGACTTTACAGAATGTAACTACTGCAGATGACAAGATTTAACTGTCTGTGATGCTAACAATGGAAGCGGGGAGTAGCAGGAGGGACTCCCGTGTCTGAGAAAGGAAAGAGTAGAAGCCAGAGTTAGGGGGGTAGGAAGGGGTCCTGACCACGCAGGGTTAGGAAGTCAGTAGAAAACATGGCACTAAGTAGAGCAGCTCACGCGGGGAGGTCCTTAATCCTGCCTGCAGGGAGGTCACAGCTTCTCCCAGAACCCATGGAGGTTGCTGCGACTTAAGCATAGTGCCGTGGTCACTAATTAATAAGCACATTGGGAAGCTGGGCAGACAGAGCCACCGTTAAAGGGCGGCGGGGACCCAGGGAGGGTGTCTCAAGGGGCTGCCTCTTTGCAGTCCAGTTTATGGCTCTTCAGGGAAGACTAAGCCACAGCCTTGTTATTTTCCTTCTGGGACTAAAGAGAACTATAGTTTCCTGCCCTATTAAGCCAGTGCCTTTCATGATCATTAAAATACCTTTAAATACTTCATTTCTCCCCCTTAAAATTTTCCAGGCATCAGGGAAGCTCTCCTTCCACATAACCTTGCTCCAAAATAACAAACATATGATGCTGCTTGAATCTGGCTTCTCTCTTCTTCCCTTTCGGGGGATTCAGAAATAGCCACTCACAAACACACGAAGGCATTTGCCTCAGTGGTAAATATGCCTTACGTGTCTGTTTCAGCAGGCTACTCTCTGCAGACGCGCACGTGTGCTCATTTCCTGCCCTCCAAAATTATTTTTTGGGTTGTGGACATATGGTGAGCAATAGTTGGAATAGTTATTCAGGGTGCAGACTGTCCTCTGGGATCTGTGGGACAAATCTTGCTCCTTCTGTCAAGTCCGAATCACCAAGAACACATTGGGCACTGTAACCGGCAAGGGATTGCAGCCACGCACGTGTGCTTAGTGCCACGCTCATGATAAAACCATCTCAGTGCTCCATGGCAGCTGCGTGGTCAAACAGACAATAACTGATGAAGCAGTTCACAAGCTGTTGTTGTTATTGTTTGATTGGTTGATTGATTTAGAGAGACAGAGAGAGCTTCCATCCACTGAGTCACTGCCCATTATCCCAACAACTGGGGCTAGGCCAGGCCAAAGGCAGGAGTCCAGAACTCAAGCCAGCTCTGCAACGTAGGGGAAAGAACTCATGAACTTGAGCCATCACCACTGCCTCCCAGGATACGCAGTAGCAGGAAGCTGAAACTGGAAGAAAAGCCGGGACTCATCCATGCACTCTGATATTAGACACGGTGTCCCTAGCAGTGCGTTAACTGCTGTGCCGAACACCAGCCTCTAACTCACAGGTTTCAAGAGCTTCAATATGATACAGATCCAGTTCTATGTAACTTTCATCAAGTAATTATTGTAAGACTCTTAGAAGTCACCATTATCATCACTATCATGTTATGAATAAGGAACCTAAGGCAGTGTTTAGGCAGGTCACTTGTATAAATCTACAGTTCAAAGGATGGGTGGGGTTGTGACTGGAATAAGTTATTGACATACTTAAGTTTCTCTCTTGCTGGAAATCCTAAGACAGGAGCCAAGCCCTTGGTACTCCCTTGGTTCTAGATTTGTGTAGCAGGGTAGAAGATGAACAGACTGAAGTTCTCCTTTCTCAAAAGCCTTGCTTCAGTGAGGAGGTTGTGCCAAAGTTCTAGGAGCACCAGGACAAGTGAGGAGCTTGGAGGGAACTAGAGAGAGAGAAGGCTCCAAGGCTGGGGCAGGGAGGAGACCAATGGGCCTGGGAAAGCAGAGACCAGTGCCCCACCCCCTCAGAGCCCCAAGACTTCACAAAGGCAGGAAGCACCAACCTAGGTCAACACCCCACATGCCCCAAAAAGCTTAGAGAGATAGGGTGCACCCACCTCCCAGGAGGACGTGGGCTTGGAGAGAGGAGACTGGGATCAACCACGGTGAACTAAAAGTCAGAGGCCTTTCCTCTGTCTGCCAGCTACAGGGAGGCCTGCAACTTCCAGGCAGGAGGATAAAGACAATCACTGAGACTGAATTTGCCATTATTCTGTGGAGACAAGGACCTGGACCCAGATCCCATGAGTATCAAAGACAACCATGAAACGGACAATTTCTGGAGAACTGAGCTTGTGGCACCTACCGGCACCTACCAGCACCAGTTCCACCTACCGGCTGGAACTGGTGCAGACGTTTAGGGAAGATCTCACAGAGGACACAAGGGAGGGACTTGGTGCTTGAAGCAAGAGTCAATCTGGAGAGTCAGAAAGAAAGAGGGAGTCTGCACAGACGCAAGAGCAGGGGTGACTCTGTGAGAACAGGAAGGAGGAGGTCTGTGCTGAGTCCATGGGCAGCCCTGGCTGGGACGGGGCTGTTAGGCCTCGCGAGGATCAGGTGTCAGGGACTGGGTCTTTGGGTACAGCCAGTCCTAAGTCCTTCAGGCCTCTCCACGCTGGGCTCCCCTTGCCAGCACCTCGCGTCGGCACATTGGGCAGTCACCTTGAACCAAGAGTACTGGACATTTCATCTTTCTGCTAAGCTGCCATTTGCTTCCCTACCTCACTGCTTTCTTTTTGACTCAGCCACTAATTAGCTGTGTGACACTGAGCAAGTCACACCACCTCTCTGAGCCTCCATACAGTGGCTCTGTCCATGTAGTTTTCTCCCTTAGTACTCTTCCTCTTTGCAATCTACCTCCCATCACCAAGATCCGCATTGTCATTCCAGGCTTAATCCAGTCACAACTTTCTAGACAGAACATTCCCTGACTCCCTTGGGGGACCCAGCCGGTCCACCTGGATGGTCAGGTGTGCTTTCACATTTCTGTGAGCTCTGTAATTTCACATGGTTAGTGTGCTTTCACATTTCTGTGAGCTCTGTAATGGCAGGACACATGTTATTCTCACATGCCTGGCACCTGCACATGGAGGGCAATGTTAGAAGGTTTTATGAGCTCTCATGCCCCTCTCTCCTCACCCTGCCCACTCTGTCCCTGGAGCACTATGGTGCCTGCATTACGGCCACCACTCTGGGTTAATGCTAGAAGATAAGAATCCTACCAGGCCTGGGCAATAACACATTCATCCACTGTCTCTGGTATCATAACAGACAGTACAACCCAAAGGGAAGAAAAGAGGAGGGCCAAGTTTTGACATAGAGAAGAGGAAGCAATCAGATTGTAGGATGCAGAACTCAGCTTAGGCAGGGCAGCTGTGTGTGCAGGCCCCAGAGGCAGCTTCAGAGCTCAGAGTTCCAGCAGAGAAAGAAATGGACAATACTACCCAATAGGGAAGGGGACAGAAAGAGACTCTTCTTGAATTTACTCTTCCCATCCTGGCGATGGGATGACAGCAAGAGGAAAATGCATAGGATGTAGAAATCTCTTCCTCCCCAGAGGATTGGAAGCAGGAGGGCATGGCCTGGGTGATGCAAGGAGATCCAGGCCCTCAGTTAGTTGCAAAAGGAAGTGAGCCCTTCTGCCTGCAGAAGGAGCAAGCTCAAGACAGCCCACTGGGACGGAGAGACTTGGGTGTAGGCTTTTATCTGGACTTGGGCACTAATTAGCTGCGTGACCTGGGCACATCACATTACCTCTCTGGGTCTTCATGGCCTTCTTTGTGAAATGAGTGTGTTGTACTAGTGGAAGATGATTGCAATGGTCCTTTTTAGTGCTAGATGCTAGGGTATTATTTATTCTCCTCTACATCTGTAACATGACAGCTTTCTGAGGCTTTCCTTCCTCCATTCTGTCCAACATCTAGATGGAGAGGAAAAGCACATGCATTATAATCCAGAAGTATTTTTGGAAATGGTGTAAGCAAAGCATCCAAGACATTTATCAAGAAAATCTGAATATCAACCATCACGCCCCAGGCCGACGGGCACTGGGAATATTTCAGGGCACATTAACCACTGTTGTGGTAAGTAATTATGCACATTGACTTTGAGTCTGTTTCAACGGTCACATATCAGAGTGTAATTCTTGCACGCTTCCAGGGAGGGAGGGAACCCTGCAAGTGCTAACGAGTCTTCCCAGAGTCTGAACTGTGGACTGGTAATAGCTGGTATTTCAAACATGGAGCCCTTTGTTTTGTGAAAAACTGGCTAAAAGCATTCAACTTCCCCATCTCCAAACCTTCTCTGAAGAAGGAAGCAATAAATATTTCAATCCGTTGTGTCAGCTAGCAGGGTGCACCTGCAGTCTACGATCCAGCATCGGGTAGAAATCCCTGCGCAACGCCAACAACTCACAAGAGGTGCAGGGAGAACATTAACACTTTGGGGTCATTCAAGAAGCCAGGGCCTGGCAGTCACTTACTTCAAACACAGCAAGTTTTTTTTTTTTTTTTTTTTTTTTTTTTTTTTTTTAAAAAGGTCTTCTACATAGGTGTGATGTCACTTGAAAATAAAAACCAATGAACTAAATTGGAGTGATTGGACAGATCTGAATGTGCTTTCTCTTAAAGTAATTTATCTCAGCAGAGACACTGTCATTGAAATTGCTGGCCTAACTGATCTAAATTCCCACTGTTTGCCATTTGCTCAGAACCTTATCCATGTCCCAATTAAAATCTCCGTTGGCAAATGCAATGAGAGATGTCAGAGCAATTTTCATAAAACAGGAAGAGAAAGAAATCACACTGAATTTTTAACAATGTATTAGTTGGCAAGAAGGCACAGAGTAGTGCAGGCGGGGGATCCTACTGGAGAGCAGGCTCTCAAAGGATTATTTTTCTATCATCAAAACGTGGCCTTACTGGAGTGAAGAGGACAGTTGGCAATCAGCTGATATTACTGACAATCTACTAGCAAAATAGTCAATAAAACAGTTTTGGAAGGGCAGAGTTTAGACATCAAAGACCTCAGAGCTCCAAGTAGAGCCTTGTGCCACAATGACCCAACATCACTGGAGAGCGTGTTAGATATGAGCACTCCTGGGTCCTCATTTGCTCTGTGAAACCTGCCAACATCTCATACTTCTGCTGCCTTCATTCCTCAACTATCTGAAGATGGCTCTCAGAACTGCTCTGAGACTGGACTTAGCCCGGATAACTGGTGGCTCCAGGACACCACCACCAAAAAGAAATCCTGTAGCAGGCAAGCTGTGTGGCCCTGGCCACATGACCAAACCTCAGGGTGTGTGTCAGTTTCATCATCTCTAAAACAGAATGAAAAAAGAGACCTATCTCATATGGGTTTTATGAAGATCAAACAATATAATCCATATGTTGCCTCTCATCAGCACTCAATACACAGCAGGCGCTCAACGAATGCCAGGTACTATTGTTCCCAACTCAAATATTCTTTGCTCATGGAAAGAGTTAGAGAAGTAGACTTTCACTGTCTCTTTAAAAAGATGGACTGGGGCCATGGGGCCAGCATCCCATATTGGAGTGCTGCTTCAGAGTCCTGGCGGCTCTGTTTCTGATCGGGCTCCTTGCTTAGGTGCCTGGGAAGGCAGTGCAAAATGGTCCAAGTGCTTGGGTTCCTGCCACCTGTATGGGAAACCTGGATGGAGTTTCCGGCTTCTGGCTTCAGCCTGGCGCAGCTCTGGCTCTTGTAGCCATTGGGAGAATGAACCAGCAGATGGAAGAAATTCACTCTTTCTGTCTGCCTCTTACTCTGTTTCTTTCCCGCTGTCTGTCACTATGCCTTTCAAATAAATAAATGTTTTTTTTTTTGTTTTGTTTTTGTTTTTTTTAAAAAAAGGATGGACAGAATTGAAATGAGCCAAAAAGGGATTCTGGGGAAGAGGGGACCTGAGAGCACGAAGATTGACAGTCGGAAGCGTTGAAACAGGAAACAATAAATAGTTCCATGTAACCAGAACGAATGGCCTGTAGGCCAGTTGGAGAAAAAGCTGCAAAAGTAAGAGAACGACACACGTTTTCCAAAAGCATAGCATAGTGGGGAGGTTGGGAACTGGGACCTCAACACCAGCAGAGGCTGAGTACTGGAGGGAGGCACAGGGGCCTGGCGTTGAAGCGAGGTACTGAGCTCACTGCTTCAGGTGGAACCGGATGGTACCAGCAGGATTGGCAACTGCATTTGATTAAACATAATACCAACCCAAAAAACTTTTGAAGGAAGCTGGGGTGGCGGGCAGAACTTTCCTCCTGCCACCCTCCATCCCTCTGAGTGGCTCGGAAGTTGAGCAAACCTATGCAAAGAGAATCAGAAAGGAGGGCATGCCTGCTGAGTGAGCAAACAGTGTTCTTAACCGTCCGGGAGCCCCAGGCCCCTGGTACTGTGGCGGTCACAGCAACTCTGTCCCGCAGATCTGCTGTCCAGAAGCAGCCACACTTTTCTGCTGAGGTAGGGGACCCAGAACCTTCTTGCCCTCTGCCCACTTCCAAGGCTCTGGGCCAGGCTTTAAATGTTAGTTTTGCATAGACCATTTGCAAGCATTTGGGGAGAAAAACTAAACTAAAAACTAATAATAATAATAATAATAATAATAATACCACCTCAGGGCTCCTGCTGACAGCCTAAAAGGACAGTTTAGGAAAAGGCAAGAGGGAAGCAATTTATTAAAAAGAAACAAAAAAATGCCAACCCACTATTTTCAAATAATACCAGCTGCATGCACTTCCAGTGTGCGAGGGCCTCGTTTGTGCCCATTTTGGTGACGACGTGAAAATGCTGCTTTCTCTTTCCCAGGCATATGTTTAAAGCGCTCTGCAAATGATTTCATGTTGGATCGGGCTGCATTACTCACAGTTCATATTTGGTCTAAATTACAGTAAATGTTATTTCAAGGTTTACAAGTTAATTATTATAGTATAGTATTTACTCCATTATATAGTAATTACTGCAGTATCTAGCGCCTAAAGGGGTTTCCCCATATATGAAGGACGGAGAATATCTTAGTGTTTTCAAGCAGAACAGGGCCCACTAGGAGTTGGGGGTGGGGGGAGCTCAGCGTGGTGGGGAAGGCTGGGAGGGCTGGGATGCAAGGGCCCCCATTCTTTAGGAAACAGGCGGGCAGGGGCTGAGGGTAGCAAAGTCAGCTCAGCTCTGCTAGGAAGTGATGCACTGTTAGCAAGGCCTCAGGGACCTGAACTGATGCCGGTACACATCTATGATGCCTGTCTCACCTCCCACCTGGCCTAAGTGTACAGCACAGAGCAAAACCCCTTCTGAGCTTTAGATGAGCAGAAAAGAGATGCTTCCCTTCTCTGAGAGGCAGCTGCCTCAGGGACCTCATTTGCAATTTGGCTCCCCCTTTTTGGCTGGCGGTAGGAGTTTAAATGATGTCCCTGCAAACAGCCGCCCCCAGGCAGCCCCACCCCTTGCGGGTGGGGGGGGCCCATAAGGGTCAGCTATGAGACACAGATCGCCCCGGGGCTCTGGGCCACATTTACACCTCTTTGCTCCCTTGCAGCCTGGAGTCTTTGTTCTGGCTGCCAAACCCAAAATGGATTCCATAAGCATCCTGTTTCCCAAATGTTGGTCCAAATGGCAGCCCACAGGCCTGGGAACCCTAGGAGCCTGACAGGCAGTTGAGCTGAATGACAAGGCTGGGATCGAACTTCGCGGCTTTGTCCTCTGAGCGAGGCCAAGCCTCTGGTACTGCTCATGTCCCTCTTCCACTGAATCCCCACCACCGTTGCCTGGATAAACATGGAGCAATTGCAGAAGAAAAGGGGCAATCTGAGCAGCACCCTGTTTAGGAGGAGAGAAAACTGGGGCACTGTGTATTCCATGGGTGCCTACTGTGTACAGCTGTGAAGCTGGACCGGTTGGAAGGAAGAAGAAGGTGTCTATTGCATGCTTTCTCCTGCCACAAAGGACTCTGCAGCTCAGTCCTTGCACTGTCAGGAGGGGCGGAGAGGGAAGGAGGAGAGAAATGGCTGGTATGTCTTCTTTCTGTGAGGTAGGAACGGGAGCCTACAGCAGGAGGTTTAGGACAAAATGCTTCGCGGGCTGCCTCCTGTGGCTTACAGGTGGCTTTCCAGTAGAGGGGGTCCCTCCTGCACTGCAGCCCATCACCTCTCCTCCTTGGACTGGTCTGGAACCTACCCTAAAAATCGCCCAAGAGATGAGTGTGCGGCCAGGGCACCTTGGGGAATATGTAAGCCCAAGCTTGCCCTTCCTTGTTCCTGTGCTGAATCAGCATCGTCACAGCTGACACCCCGCCAGCCCTCTACTAGACCTTCCAGTCTAGTTGTCTTCTCAAGAGGGACATGTGATGCGCATCACCATCCTGCTTGAGGAGAAGGTCTGTCAGCAGACTCCATCACGGGGGGGCATGACTCTCCCATCTCCGAGAGGCCAGCAACGCCTGGGCAAGGCCTGCTCCTGCCACTGTCTTTCCTGCATTGTGTGAGGTCCATCTACTTTGGTCTTCCTTTAGTCCCTTGACCCATGCCTCGATGCTTCCCACTCTGAGGATTTACTTGTATTCTTGGCCACCCTCCCTTTCCCATCATTCCAGACCTCCTTCTAGGGCTCTCAGGCCTGTCCTTCAAACTCCAATCCCCAGGCATCTGGGATGAGGCAGTTCCTTGTTCTGCCCGCTCTGGAGCTTCCATAAATCTTCACTCTTAACACTCATCATACTCTATTGTGTTCAGCTGTTGAGTATCTCTGCTCTGTGAAGAGGGTAGTCACATGTGTCCTTTTCATCCCCAGCAACTGTAAAGTGATTGGCAACGGTGACACGTATTTGCTGAATGAGAATATTCCCGAGTGTACTGCCAAGAATTCTTGGTGGGAAAGTAAGTGGTTCAGTGTATCCACCAAGTGGACACATTCTGGCAGTCATAATCCTGAGAGCTAACATGGACAGGGCGCCTACCTTTGTGTTTCCAGCTCTGGGGATTTATTTAAATTTCAAATAATCCAATGTGAAATAAGTGCTCTTGTGGTACTTCTTTCACAGAAGGACAAACTGAGGTGCAGGGGGGGTCACGTAATACGTCCAAGGGCACCCAGCAGTTAAGAGGGAGAAGCAGTCCAGGGCAGTGGGATCCAGAGCCCACCATTTGTTATTCTGCTGGGCCAGCTGCTATTGAGCTGGCTGTAATGAGCATAACAGGCACCAGGCAACTGCAGTCCTTTCTTCTTCCACCTCCTTCCTCCACTCTCTGCAAACAAGCCCTTGTTTAATGAACACATATTTAATGTGAGAAGAGAATAAAGCATATCAGCTCCATGATGGCTTCATACACAGTCTTTTTCACTACCTGTCACAGCTTCACAATGTAGTCAAAGCATTCTCAGCAGCAGAGATTTAAAAAAAAAAAAAAGAAAAAAGTAACAAGTTTGGGCAGAATAAGTGGTTATCTGAGAAAAGGACCCACCCTCTCTGTTCCCACCTGTGAGTGCGAACTCAAGCCTGAGACCTCTGGGAGCAGGGGTCCCCTCTAGCTTCCCCTCCGCCCACTGCCAAAACACATGTTCCCTGAGATACACACAGCCACACGAATATTGCTTGAACCAGAGATCCAGGTGAGGAGCATGGCAGCTCATAAAACTCCCTAGCATGTACTAGAAGGAAAATCCCTGCAGAGATTTAGGATCCAACTGTGTCCAGCCGCAGGGTGTCTGAGGAGAGAAGGGGTTGAAAGGAGAAGAGTCCATAAGGCCACCCTGGGCTCAGCTGGCCTCTGTCCCTCCTTCCTAATGTTTCCACCTTGGATTCCTCCCTCACAGGCCTCAACTAGTCCTCATCTCTTTATGCCTCTCTTCATTCCATTTGTGAGATCATCCTAATAAGCTCTGGGAGACTTTTATGCAATAAGACTTTTTTTTAATTAATTAATTAATTTGAAAGGTAGAGCAACAGAGAGAAAGGGAAAAATAGAGAGAGATTTTCCATTGCCTGGTTCATTCTCCAAACAACCTAAATGGCCAGAGCTAGGCCAGGCTGAAGCCTGGAACCATGAACCCTATCTGGGTCTCCCCAGGAGTGGCAGGGTCTCAAGCACTTGGGCCATCTTCTGCTGCACTCTCAGGCATATTAGCAAGGAGTCAGTTGGGAGTGGAACAGCTGAGACTTGAACTGGCACTCCAATGTGGGCTGCCAGCATCGTTAAGAGGTAGCATTGCTTACTGCCCCACTACAGTGGCCCCAAGAACTTACTCTATTGTTTTCACCGAAAACATTAAATATAAATAATTACATGTTGTTCTAAGGCAATTCCTGATCTGTCGTTAATGAGCTTGGCTTCATTATCTCATATTCTTTAAAATGTATGGCAACAAATAATCCTTTCTACTGTTGAATGTGAGTATCATGTGATTCAAGCCACTGGCTGCCTTAAAGGAAGCCCTTGTGTGCCTCTTCTATGTACCTGTTGCTGTTTCTATTGCCTCTAGAATGAGCTTCCTCTAGTCCACAACACTACTGAATGCTTCCAACCTTGCAGACAAGGCAGAGATTACACTGTGCATTCCAGTCACCGTAGATGTGAATCCTGGCTTCATCATTCTCAGCTATGCAATCTTGAGCATATCCCATAACCTCTCTGTGGTTTCATTTACTGGAAAAGAGATTTCTGGACTAGACATGCTAATCTATACTTTACAGAGCCGGCATACGACAGAATATAGGATGTGTTTTCACACTTGATCTTAGCCGAAAGGCCAAGAAACGATGTGTGTTTTTAGTCATATTTGGTTTAGAATAAGCGCTCAAATGATAGTCACTACTCTTATTTACAGTGGTTATTATTTATGGTGCCATGAAGAAAGATCACAGAATGACTGATTTGCACTATTTGGTTGTGCGAGGCCTGTGCTTCGTGGATTTCAATGTCCTTTTGGCATATAGAGGTTGAGCTGAGAGGGCGATGCTTTTCCTGCTATCATCAGAGTCAAAGACCACCACTGTAGGGCATTACAGGATGGTTTAGGGGAGAGAGGGATTCAGAGCAAGATGTTTCCCCACATCACAGCGACAAAACCCCTGAAGTTTCCACTCTTTCCTCCAGGTCTAATTAGGCGACATCAAAGAGGTTCTCCCAGCCATTCGCTGTGGGGATAAATTCCATTAGTGACCCTGCTGAAGCAGATGTTCTTGGGAACACTTCCTCCCGACATAACCTCTTGTCCTGCATCTGACATGTATTCCTGAGAGACGCTGAATCTCCCTGGAAGCCGGAGCATCTCTCTAGCCGACAGGAGAGAGCTGACCTGTGGCCACCGGCTTGCAGTTGAACTAGGCTTTTATTTTTGTAAGTTATTCCATAATCTATTTAGCTCATACTAATTTAAATAGCTAATACTAATGCCTGGCATGAGCATTTCTCGTTTTTAAAACAGGGAATCCTGCAGAACACAAAGAAAAAGGAGGAAATATTGGCATGAGTTGTTCTTATCTCCCAGCTCAACTTCCTTTGTTCAAGTGCAGGAACAGGACAAGGAACACTTGTCTGTTTTGTGAGTGGTAGTTTCCCTTTTTTCTTTTTGCCTGTGCCCATATTATCTCCAAGTCCTTAGATCCATTAGGCTAATTAATATTAAGAACATATGCATATGCAAATAAGACCCTCTTCACCATATATTTCACTTTATAAGACAGGTTGAAGGGTGGTTGGGTGAGTCAATCAAATGTCATAAATTGGCTATGCATAAGACCTCATTAATATTAATTGGGGCGTGGGCATTGTGCAGTAGTCCATGCTGCCATCAGAGATGGGCCCCTTGCTTTAATTGTTCTAAAGATTTTAAAAACCCAAGCCTCTGACCTGATTTAAATATGTAATCCACCCCCCTCCCCCAGGTAGTCTACTGAGCAGCATCAGAAAGGTATTAAAAAAATACAGAGCAGACCTTTTCTAAGACAGATGGCACACAATGAGGTTAGAAAAAGTATCTTGAGATCCAACCTGCAAGAACAAAAAAAAATTGCTTGCATTGTTGTTTTCATTATCTTGCTTCTGTCATTTCATGAGCTTTGTATCTTGCAAGGAAAGAAAGAAGGGAGAAAAACTGTGAAATTAATCTTTTGTGCATGGCCTGATAAAGAAGAGACATGCTCAGACAAAAGATAGACTGAGAGAAGGTGCGATGATTGATGACTAAAGTAAAGGTGTCAGAAGAGTATTATGTAAATTACTGGAGGCACACACCATTTCAGAGAGAATGAGAGGGAGAGCGGGAAGGGGGAGCGAGGGAGAGGGAGAAGGCGAGAGAGGGAGAGAGGTACCGAGAGTGAAAAAGGGATTGCAGAGTCCATGGCACCAAAGAACTGGTCCCCAAACACCCATTTCTTGCCATCTTTCATCTTCTCCGACAAGCTCACCTCACATTCTCCCTGGGTTGCTCGGTGTAACAAAGGGGTGGGGGTGGGGAGAACTGTCAACATTAGCATGATTCCAGTCAAGGAAAGGTTTAGGGAAAGCAGTGTCTGAAGTGAAATCATCAAGGAGGCAAGTTTCAGTGGGAGGAAAAAGGAGCCGGCCGGCAACTGCGTGTGTCTCTGTGTGAAAGCACGCCACAAGACGAGACAGGCATCAGACCACTTGTATTCTTTCTGCCAGACAGGGGCTCTCTGCAAGGCTCTGGGTCCTTCCTCCTGCCTCAGGGGGAGATCCACACACCTGCACCGGTGCACGTCGGGACCACCAAACAAAGGTGAGTCGGGAATGACTCAAAAGGCTGGGGGGCCAGGCACCATGCTACAAAAGTCTTGGCTCCATTTTTTTTTTCTTTAGCCATATTTTCTTTCTCAGTAATAAAATGAAGGCAGGTGTTGAAAATGACCTCCATTTTCCTGACCAGAAGAGATGGGAAGTAACAGTAGGATTATATCCAATTATGGGGATGGACTTTGCAGCGATGACCCTGGCACGCTGGCTGCTCTGCACCTCCCGCTGTGTAGGTATATGGGATGTAATGACAGTATTCAAATAGCTCCTGTTACGTCCCGTGCTGGGATCTCTGGGTTTCCACAAGAAAATTTATGCCTCCCAAATTCTTCAAAACAAAATCCAGAGATAGCAAAGTTGGCATCAGTGACAACTCCCTGGATGGCTGGTCTACAGCCAGACCCCTTCTGATTGGAGCAAGGCTGTTTTCATTTAGGGCTGGGAGGTACTTGCAGCTAAATATTTCAAAGCTTTGAAGGCCTTAACACACAACATAGAGGTCATAGTAAAACCCCGACCCGCTATGCAATCCGAAAGGCAATCCATTAATTACTTTCGTCCTTAGTGACAAAAATAAAACCTGAAGTAAATGTACTGAAGTGCAAATGCTGATTTTCTCATTTTGATTATTTTGGAAATTTGTGAAACAAATGATTAGGAGAATGAAGTTCTAGGAACAGGGATAAAAATGGCACTCATCTACAACCTGAAGTTATCCCATGATGCTTCCGCTCAGGGCACGAGGGCCTGGAAATGGACTCCTCACCATCACCATCCCAACCCACCGAGAACCGGCCCCCTCTCCTGACTTCCTGGGTCCCCACTGCCGCTTAGCCCCAGTCACCACTGCTTCCTTTACCTATTCTACAGTCAAGAGGAACTGAGCCTGAGCCTGTACCAGGCACTCTGCTGGAGATGAGGGTACACATCTCCCACTCTCTTTAGAATGTTTGTGTTGCTTTCAAGGAAATGGCAAGCTCTGTGGCCATGTCTTACAGCTCATAGTGCTCACCTCCATGTCAGGGGTGGTCCTTGCCCCACTGAGGACAGTACTTGCTGATCAAACCTGAATGAGCCAAAATAAGCTTAGCCATCTGACCCATCTGACCATGCCTGGAAACCCCTCCAGGAAGGCATAGAGGAAACTGTGTCCTCTTTTTTTTTTTTTTTTTAATGTATTTATTTATTTGAAAGTCAGAGTTACACAGAGAGAGAAGGAAAGGTAGAAGAGAGAGGTCTTCCCTCCGCTGGTTTACTCCTCAATTGGCCACAACAGCCAGAGCTGTGCTGGTCCAAAGCCAGGAGCCAGGAGCTTCTTCCAGGTCTCCCACACAGGTGCAAGGGTCCAAGGACTTGGGCCATCTTCTACTGCTTTCCCAGGCCATAGCAGAGAGCTGGAACAGAAGTGGAGCAGCCGGGACTTGAATTGGTGACCATGTGGGATGCTGGCACTGCAGGTGGTGGCTTTACCCGCAACGCCAGCGTGCTGGCCCGCTTCTGTCCTCTTTTATGGTTTAACTTTGTCCTGATTTAGGAAACTTTGGGTCCCATGGGGAAAAAAAGTCATTCGAGGAAATTAAAGGAGAAGTTTCATTACAGGGAACTCAGAAGCAAAAGAGGGAGAATTTCACTTGGGCTCCAGCCCAGAGAGGCAACAAACCCCAAACCCATATTCTCTCCATACTTTTCTTCAGGTCTCATGGAGATTCTGAGGGTGCTTCTGGATTTATATGTGCTTATTTCCATGTTATCTGCAAGACCATTTCCTCGGCTGACTGTCCCCCAGCCCATTTTGATGACACCATAATGATTTAACAACTATACTGTAACTACAATTGATAAGAAGGGGAACTAATAACCAGCATTAGAATAAGTGACAGGGGGCTGGCGCTCTTGCACAGTGGGTAAAGACACCACCTGAAGTGCCGGCATCCCATATGGGCTGCGGTTCAAGTCCTGGCTGCTCTTTTTCTGATCCTGGGAAAGCAGTAGAAGATGGCCCAAAGTCCTTGGGACCCTTCATCCATGTGGGAGACCCAGAAGATGTTCCTGGCTCCTGGCTTTGGATTGGCACAGCTCTGGCCGTTGTGGCCAACTGGGGTGTGAACCAGTGGATGGAAGACCTCTCTCTCTCTCTCTCTGCCTCTCCTCTCTCTGTATAACTCTGACTTTCAAATAAATAAATATATCTTTAAAAAAGTAAGTAACAGCATTATTGCCTTAAGTACATTAATACATATTACCTCATTTAATACAAGGAACTTATTGTCATGTTTATCTATTTATTATTTACATTATTTTACCACCACCATCAGCATTATTATCCCCATTTTACATCTGTGGAAGTTGAGTCAGAGATTCAAGATTGCACTGTTAGGCAGAAGGAGAGCAGCATGTGACCCCTGGTGGCCAGCCCCAGGGGCTGTGGTTTCAGTTACTAAATTACACCTTCCTAGAATCCACAGGCTTCCACGATGTTCCAGATCCATCTATGGAGAACCATTGCATCCCAGTTCCAAATTTCAGAGGGGGAATAAATGGACCAACTTGAGATCAAAGCTCCATATCTGCTTCATAGGATAGTACAAGGGCTGATAAAGGAGACTGGCATTATGGAACAGGGGTTCAGCCCCCACTTGAAACAGCAGCATACCATACCAGAGCACCGGTTCACATTCTGGCTACTCTGCTTACAATCCAGCTTCCTGCTAATGTGACTAAGAAGGCAATGGAAGATGGCATGAATACTCTGGCCCTTGCCACACACCTAGGGAGACCCAGATGGAGTCCCTGGCTCCTGGGTTCAGCCATTTGAGGAGCTTCCTCTGGGTCTCCCACACTGGTGCAGGGGCCCAAGCACTTGGGCCATCTTCCACTGCCTTCCGGGCCACAGCAGAGAGCTGCAGAAGAGGAGCAGCCGGGACCAGAACCAGCATCCATATGGGATGTAGGCACCACAGGTGGAGGCCCAGCCCACTAAGCCACAGCACTGGCCCTCTCATAAACTTTTTGAAGTGCCATTTTATGTAAGTATGAAAGGGATGGTGTTCAGAAGAAGCGACCATAATTTGGAGGTGTCTCCAAAAAGTAAAAGTGCTTTTGCACACATTTTACTAAAAAGTCTTTCAGAACATGATTCCACTGATATCACAAAATGAACTCAGTGGGGGAAGTTTGAGTAGCCAGAGGATGAGGAGAGACCTATGATCAGGCAGTCATCATGCATACATTTCTGGTTCAAGGTGTTACAGGCCAACTCTAAAAGGCTTTCTGAAACCTACACATCAGAAAAGGAAAACAAAGAAAAACTAGCAGTGATTACAAGACAAGAACAGAAGAATGGGAAACACGAAGGATTCTTCTTACTCCCCACACTGCAGATTCTCACCCTGGAGCAGATGCGCTTTGCACCATGGTGCACAGGGTCCTGGACCAGCCTGTCTTCGGGGGAGTGTTGACTGGACTAGCTCTGACCTTCAAAATAGGAGGTCTTGATTCTCCTCCTGACACCACAGCTGTAGAGCCACCCGATCCTGAGCAAGTCACTACCCATGCTGCCTCAGTGCCCACAACTGTGATGCCAGGGTGTCAGGCAATATCTCACCTTTCTCTCGGTTGCAAACATGGGTGCCTGTAAGTCCCACCCTCGGGTACCCCCTCTTCTCCCCTTGATGAGCCATGGTTTCCCGCAGACACATTGACGTCCTGACCCTTTCTTCTTTCTCCCTGACCAATGCATTCTCTGGAAGAAACAGAGCAGTGACTACGGACTCAGCAGAAGCAGCTCTTTGTAGAAGCTGTGAGACGTGGGCAGGGACAGCATTAGTTCTTTTCTCAGGGTGTCGTCAGACACGTTGGAACTGGTGAGTGGCTGCTGGGCGATTTCACTGGGAGGCCCTACCTCCATCGTGGCCACTTTGCGATCAGCCCCTCGCAGCCTTAGCCCCCAAGTCATCTTCAGAAAGCTTTTTCCTTTCGTATGTCTGACCTTATGATTCATCTGGCTCCTGTTTTAAAACCAATTATTACGTATTGTCTTTTGAATTTCACCCCTGACACCACTTTGCCCTGACTTAATTCTAAGACTGGCTTTTATTCAAAACCTTCATTTTTGAAGAAGGTGTAAGAGCTGCAAATGGCCTTCCTCTGGAAGCCCTGAGTAAAATGGCAGCTCTGATAACCAACACTAGAGGAACAGCCTGTGACATGCGCTGTGAAACAGTGTGTGCTCATCTCAGGGGACATACCTGAGATGAGGCAAGTGGGGGCCCAAGCCACGAGAGAAAGAGGACTCCAAGGAATGACCTCTGTGTTGGCTGAATCTTGCTGCTGAGCGCCTATACAGGAATTCCAGCTGCTCATGGGTACTCTCTATGCAGAGGTCCTGCCCACATCGCCTGTTCCAGAACCTGCTCCTCTTGTTTTTCCCCTTGAGTGCTCACTGCCTACACCCTGTTCTTCAAGCTCAGTATGCAACCATCCAACCCATCTCTTTAAGACTTTATCTCATAAATGTCTCTCAAAGCTCTCTCTTCTTTCCCCTCTATTCAATCCAGCCCAGCTCAAATTTGCCTTCTCCCTCGCCTTTCTATTGGAAGGCATAGCTTCCAAACTGGTTTCCTTTCCTCCAGTTTCCAAGATGCCCTAGTGATTTCGTAAAACAAAGATCTAACAGTGCTGCCTGTCAGCTTCCAAACCCTCACGGGTTCTCCAGTGTGCATAAATTTGAACCTCACAGAGAAGGGTACCTGCCCCTTTGAAGTCTGACCCTAACCCAATTGCTCAGCCTCTTAGCATTTCTTAGGAGCTTCCAGGTTATCTTCATATGGCCCAAGTACTTAGTTTGCATCCTTTCTACTTCTCACATTGATCATGTTTGTTTATTGCACAAATATACTATTTAAAACAATTGTGTTGTATGTGGGAATCCTACAATGAGTCAGGCCCAATATGGAATGCAAGAATAGTCTGATATGCATTATATATTTCATCATGTTTTATAATATATTTTAAACATGCATCATGATAAAATGATACTTTTTTTAGTTCAGCCATTTGTGTACATCTTTCTACTGTTATTCCTTGAGAAATAATGGTTTTTCATTTACCTTTGTATCTTTTAGCACCTAACACAATGGCTCAGATGCAATAAACAGATGGTGACTCATTAATTAATATATTTATTAATTTGTTAACTTTTGGATTAATGTGCAGGAATAACATTTTAACTTCAAATTCATCTGGGATGAACTGTTGCATTGTTGATTCAGAAACAGCATCTCACACCCTCATCTGAGGGACAGGGATTGGCCATGCCCTGACCTTGCTCTGCACCTACTGCCTCGGTAGAGGGCGGTCCGCTGGCCAAGCCTCCAGCAAGCCCTAGAGAGTGCACTGACTTGAAAGCAGCATGGATGTAAGCTAGCCTCTGTTGATCTTTCAGAAAACACAAGCAATTTACAATGCTAAATGGTTGTCCATCTTCCCAACACTTGCTCAGGCCCTCAGCTCCAGCCGCAAGAAGGCAAGATCAAGAGTTTCACTGACATTCCCAGGTCAAGAGAGGGAGAGGGACACCCAGAGGGCTGGATTGTATGGAAGGTCAGGACATCTGCTGGTCTATGTTATTGGCTGGGGGTGCCGGGGAGAGAAAGTGGAGCCCTCCCAGAGACAGTGGATCAACTAAAGGCTTCACACTCCAAAACAATGAGGGCTTCACTTTCAAAGACAACCAACATCCCTAAAGTTCACATGGCTAAGTCCCTTTTCAATGATAAAAGTTTCTCATTTAAAGCCATCCCTTTTAGGAAGTTTGAGGACCCATAAACAGTTTTCCAAGTGGAAGGCACATAGGACAGCATGACTGTCACACTTCTGATAAGGTAAGTACTGAGCAGAGGCACCCAAATCTCACTGAAGTGAGAAATTAATACAAATTACAATTGCAAAGTGTCTGCATTTTACATCATTTATCTTCCCCTTTCCTTTGTTGTAAATACACCTTTGAAAGTAAACATTATTTTCATTTGGTCAGATTTGTCTGCCTCTTTTTCTTTCACATCACTGAAACTGCCAACCAAAGATGAAATAAGGAAAATCAACCTTAAAGCTGAACCTATCGATTCTACCTTCCTTTCAATTTTCCCCTTAAAATGCTTCAGATGAATAATATTTCACTTCTCAGAAAAGAGAAAATTGATATCTTGGGCAAGCCATAATGCAAATGAACATTAACAGTATCAAAGAATCCACCTTTTTAAATGATTGGTTTTAGTGGGGGAGGAGCTCAGTGCTCAGTAAAATCTTGATACACAGAAAGTGAGTTTCATGTTCTCTATCACTTTTTACTAGGATGCACCAGGCACATCTTAGCCACAGCCTTGGGAACCAAGAGCCCCTTATTGCCTGGCCCACTCCACAGCCCATGGTCCCCAAGAAATTCAGCTGGTGTCAGGCATCAGCCTCTTCCTCCCTCTCTTCATCACCACAATGTTTGTGTGTCCAACTCCCACCCTCCCCCGCCCAGGGCCCTACTCTGCACTGATCCATCAACCTGATGAATGCATTAATGGTTTCATGTAAGAGATTAGCATCATGATAGGGGCATCCTGGAGGTGCCTTCACCCAGAAAAGAACTACAGTCGTTACAAGATGCCAAGCCACCAAAAGACTTTGGGAGACAGAGTCCCACTGCCTGCCTCATTTCCCCACGGCGCTGGCCCTATTGGAAAGATTGAAAGTCTCTTTACGCAGACTCAAAGGAAGTTGTCACTTTAGGCTGCACAAACCAAAACTCTTCCAAAATCAGGTGCTTGGGGGAAAAAAATTGGAAGTACTTTTAATAATTTAAATGGCTCTTCTCTGCACATGCCCAGAACCCAAATCCCTTTTCTAACTGAAGTGCTTATATAAAAATTTGACAGCTCTTATAATTTTAAATTGCTCTACACTGAGTATGCCTAGAACCTTGATCACTTCCAAATTCAAGGGCTTATAAAAATTTGAAGCACTCCAATAATTTTAAATTGCAATGCACAGTGTAGAGTGATTTAAAATTATTGGACTGCTTCAATTTTTTTAAAAGGTCTTCAATTTGGAAGTGAGTCAAGCAGCATTCTAATACAGTAGTTTAAGACATAGTATGCTAATCTAAAACTTAACACCTAAAAATAATGAAAATTAAACCACATGAGCTCTCTCTCGTATTCTTCTTCTTTTTTTTAAGAGGGATGGGACCCTGAGAACACACCTGGAAAGGTGGGATGTATCTGGGAGAAGTACAGAGGCTTATGCCCAGAGGAAGAAAGGTAATGCAGGAGGCCTGGGACGAAAGGACAGCCACTTCTCAGAGGCTTTGCCCAGTGCTGCAGGTTTTAATTGGGGAATGCAGAAAGTAACAGAAAATTGGATGAGCCAGAAATGATAAAAGGAAAATTTAAATATGACTTAGAGCACTGAATGCTATAAATTTTTCAGTATCTGGAGATGCAATTTGGACAACTCTCCCCAAAAATCTAATCACTTCTCCTGTTGGTATTTGTTTGTTTATTTGCTGGAGCTTTCAGATAGAACTCATTCCAAGCTGCCAGTCTTTCATGGGGCACTGGCTAATAATCCCAAGGGCTCCAGTGGTAGCCATGTACAAGCAAACAGGCATTTGTGTATGTTTTTCCCGTGGAGTTCTTTACCTCTCTGTGGCTCAGAATAGCAACCCAGGTTTGATTCTAAAATATCAATGTTCTTTTCTTCTCTACCTTCTAATTTTCTTTCTGTCTTTCCTTTCTTTCCACCACTATCTCTTTCTTCAACTACGGGGAACTTCACAGATTTAAAGATCAGAATGACTTTTACTCAATGGCCCTCTCTAACCCAGAGCAGGAAGCCCAAGGTCATGGAAAATAATCACAGTAACAAGGTAAAGGCCCTGAACAGAGGCCCCTTGATAAACAGTAACTGTCTCAAAGCTCCCTCACCATTTACCACGAAGCAAACCTGGGCTTTCAAACAGTGTCTACGTGGGCTTGTTCCATTGACTTGCTGTAAGCAGTGTTGCTCTACTGGCTGGATAATGTGTGCTTTAAAATATTTTGTAAATACATATTTAAATGATAGCTGGTACTATTTCCCAGGGACCCTTTGTAATCAGGTGTCAAAGTGAGGGGAATTTTACAGGAGCAAATTTTAGCACCTTTCTCACCATAGAGGACTAAGTGCATTAGCTATGTTGTCTCCTGAATGGAAAAAATAATAATAAAAGAACAACATAGTTAAGAAAAAGTGTGAAAAAGCACATTAAAACAAAATGTTACTCAACCAGGGAAGTGAGTTTCCTAGAAGAGGACAAGAGGGAAAGTAGACCTCGGCAAATTAATGGTGGGAGGCATTTTAATGAAATAAAATTTGAAAGGAAGTTAGTGAAAGGGAGTAGGGGATTTGAAGCAAATTAGGATAGAACCTTTTCTGCACATGTTTCCCTGTACCCTGGTCTCAGGCTTCCCTTACACAAGAGCAGTACTATCCCTTGGGCCCAGCCTGGTAGGACAACTTGAAAAATGTAACTCCCATTGGTCCCACTGGCTTTGACACAAGTCTACACAAGACTTACCATAGAGAAACCTGGACTCCAAGGTCAAACTGTGATTTCTTATAATTTCCTAATTTCCAATTAGGTCCCAATTTGGGTGATAACCTTTATTGTTATTCCTTGCGATAGTGAATGAATAAATTAATAACAACCTATTGGCAACAAAAATATTAAGCAATAAAATTTCAAAAGAGCCCAGATTAAAACTAACTGCTCAAGTCATGGGTAATTAGGAGCCTTTAAAACAGGTTGGAGTGTTGCAATGGGTGAGAAGACATAAACATATAAGGAAAGGTGCTTCAAGTAATGGTTTTCTTAATGGACATGTGAATGTAACAAAGAGCTTAATCCAGACTATAGACTTTGACTAATATTCAAACTAGAACATGTTGGGGAGGGCAAGTTTGGGTGAGTAGCCACGTACAGGACAGCTCAGAGAAACAGAAGAGCAAGTTCTTAAAAACATGGTGTTCACCACTGGGATGTGGAAAGAAACCTAGCCCCCTGGCTGTGAAACATACCAGGGGATCATTAAGAATATTTTCTAAGGCACAGACAGATTTTTAGGTCACGTGTCTGCAGAGATGTCACCATTTAATAAAATGACAAAATCTATCTATCACATAGGTATGAACACAGAACAATATAAAGAGGTTAACAGAAATTGATGGCATCCAAGGTTTAATTTTACACTGAATCAGAGTCTTTGGTGATTGAAATAGACAAAGATGTATAGGGTTATCTTGTTGAAGAGGCTCCGCTAATTACTGGCACTTGTCATTTCTCCATAGCTTTATCTAAGTCAAGAAGGCTAACTAGCTGCTTTTTCCCCAGTGTGCATTGTTTGTTCAGGAGCTTTTGCTGAGGAAGCTTTTTTTCATAACTGCACCTCATTATTAACAGGTTCATAAATAAATGAGTCCTAATATTTTTCTCCGTTAGCATTTATGATAGGGACATTTGGTCTACAAAAGATTACACTTGTCTTTAATAAAAATAGGCACTTATACATGAAGCCCATTAGGCCCTTGTTACTCTGGAGGAAGAGGAGAGGGGAGGAACTAGAGCTTAAACATAAAACAATAATAATAACTTGGTGTGCTGGCAGCATTGTAAATAAAGAATATTTAATGGGGCCTTATGACTTTCCCCCAGCTACTAATTCTGCAGCCTTCCCTTCCCACCTCCTGAACTCCAAGATGTGAAGACAAACAAAGTCAAGAAGTATGAAGTGAGCATTTTCTACACGACCGGCACAGTGCAAAGGATATAGAGGCACAAAATATAGTGACGACTCTTGAGCAAATTCCAGTCTAGTATGAAACCAGAGAAAACCAACAAGGAGCAGCTCAATCTGTGCTGAACTGCTCATATAAAGCTCTCTGTGCCATAGGAATCAGAGTCAGCAAAACTTAGGTGAGTTGTGACCCTTTAAAGTCATTTCTTTAAAGAGCCAGCGTTCGTGGGGACTTCTGAGAGTTGCCTTTGGGTTTAGACAAATAAGAAGAGAAAACATTCCAGAGTAGGAAATACACATGGACAAAGGCACGGGGGAAGCTGGAGGAAGATGCATAGTGGCAAGGAATAGGAAAGTCTGGCTGGCTGGAGTGGAAAAGGTTCAAAGAAATTCCCGTAATTACTGTGGGAAATAAAGCTACATGTGTGCCCTGAAGGTCATGTTGGAGAGCTAGAACCTGATCTGACAATACGGACTCTCTCTGGCTCCTGATGGTAAGCACGACACTGACTGAAACAACAATTGAGCAAAGCACAATCTCCGTCAATGACCACCACCATACAGGCATGGGAGGACCAGACGGTGGTAGCTTCAGCAAAGAGAAAGGTTTAGGACCTGTGAGACATTATAAAACAAGACTTCAGGGCCTTTGGGATGAAAGTGGAACAGAAAAGAAAGATACCAATGGGGACAAAAAGTCTGGAGAAGAAAGGAGAGGACTGAGGGTAAGAAAACTTAGAAGAGAAAACCAGGCCTGGTATAGGGATGTTAAATTCAAGATAATGGCAGCACTTGGAAACAGCAAACATAGCCTGGTGGTAGAGACCGGACTGTAGGCCATCTTGGAAATCATGAGTGTGCCTGAACTCATAAAAATAAGAATGTTTACAGGCAGGAATGGAGAGCTCCATTAGTCTATCATTACAACAACAACAAATGACGAGAACAGGGTTTACTTGGCTCCTATTTTTAGAGGTTGAAAGCCCAAAGGACAGGATGCAGACTTTTGCAAAGGCCCCTATAGTGGGTGGCAGACTGTGTGGGGAGGAAGGGACACATGATGTGCCAGGAAGCAGAGAGGGTAGACTCAACTTTGGGTTTCAAAGCCAACTGTCTTCTAAGAGAGAGCTCATTGACAGGAGCAGGAGCCAGTGACCTGAGGGCCTCTCAGTAAGTCCACCTCCTACATACCATAATTGGTTAACTGTCTACAGTCTTAGTACCTGGAACCTGTGGCTTTGGAGCAAAGTGTCTTCATGAATTTGAAAACAAAATCAGAATCAGACTTCAGCATATACCTATAGTTACTGAGCAGCAGAGGTTCTTGTCTGAATCACCTCTTGGCCACAGGTCAGATCTTCCTAAAAGTAAGTTCACAGAGTATCACAGTCATTGCCAGGACAAAGGAAATGGAGCTTCCACCAAAGAGAAAAGCTGACATCCAGAGCTAAGAAGAGTTCCTGCAAGTTGCCAGGAGCAGAAGGGATCAGAGGACAAAACGTAATCTAAGTAGGGAGCCAGGGGCCAGAGCTATAAACAATGGACAGACACAGGGGCGTGGACAGCAAGAAAGGGTGCAGTCCTGGGCCATAGCCTAAGACAGCTTAGATGCTCCTAGCTTCCTTTCCTGAATCTTCTGCATGTGACGAGGTTTGAGTGAGCAGCACGGAAAGTCAAAGGACCAAAGGCAGACCGAAGGGACAAAGAAATGAGAGAATGAGTTGGAGCTTTGGTGCACCTCAAAAACTCAGCACCCATTCCCTGGAAAGGGTCATGATTTATAAAAAACAATCCGCATCATTCCATTTAGTTATAAAGATCTATAGTTTCAAATGTTCCTGTGTGTACCTTTAAACAGGATGAAACACCTCAAAGGTTCTAGTTCAGGCTCCTATGCTTCCAATCCAGCTTCCTCCTAATGTGCACCTTGGAAGGCAGTGGATGCTGGCTCAAGTGCTTGGAACCCCCTCATCCACATGGGAGACCTGGATGGAGTTCTGGGCATTTGGGGTGTGAACCAGCAGGTAGGAGATTCATTCTCTCTTTCTCCCTCTCCCTCTGCCTTTCGAATGAATAGGAAACAAAATTCAAACACTCTAAGGATGTAAAAACATCCTATTAGATGTTTATACATTAGAGCTGAAGTAGTAATTTTTATTAGCTGAGGTAATGATACTTGGCTAAGTCCTGTGTTACAATGAAAAACTCTGGGTGCCTCTCTATTTGGAAAAACACAGTTCTCCGTGAAAAAGAAGCAAATGAACCCTGTTCCACCGGTTCTATCCATGTACCCACCGATTTTCCTGGCACGCTTCAAGTTTCTAGCAGGTTTCTGAAATGATGTATATGTTTTTAAAGGCACCCTTCCTACTTGAGGACATCCATTTTGCACTTGCATCCCTCACATTTGCACATGAAAAAAATCCATCACTGTGTATACAAATGACAAATTGCAATGCAAATAGGCATTTGTGTGCCCAATTACCCATTTTGTGTGTTTGCAAAACGGATGTTCAGGCAAATGCTGCAGGTGTGAGTTGGTAGCCTGCTGCAAATTTTGCTCCCACTGAGTCAGCACCAAATAAGGTGAGGTCTCTTAACAGTGTGGCTGTGGGGAGAAAGTCCATCTTAGGGGAGCCCTTCAGCACTGGTAACAGGTGTGGCAGCAAACAGGCATTCGGTGTGGAGAGGAAAGTGAAAGCAAATGTATTCAAAAAGTGAAAGAATTCTGGGTCCCTAGATGATTGGTGTGTCCTAGAAGTACTGAGGGTTTTCGCATGCGTGGCCCTAACTTCTTTAATTCACAGCTTTCTAATGGGAAACTTACTCTTTTCTTTGTTTAAATTTTAATTTATTCTGGTAAGAACATTGAACATGAGCTCTACCCTCTTAACAAGTTTTTAAGTATACAATTCTATATTGTTAACTGTAGGTACAATGCTACACAACACATCTCTAGAATTTAGTCATCTTGCTTAACTGAAAGTCCCTTTGATTAGCAACTCACCCATTTCCCCTCCCTCTACCCCCTGGCAACCACCATGCTACTTTATGATTTTATGACTCTTTCAAATTCCCCATGTAAGAGGAATCATTCAGAGTCTGTCTTTTTGTGACTAGTGTATTTCACTTAGCATAATATCTTTCATGTTGTTACATATTGCAAATTTTTCAAGGTTGAATAATATTCCATTGCAAGTATATACTGCAGTTTCTTTATCACTCATCTGTCCATGGATACTTGGGTTCATATCTTAGCTATTGTGAAAATCATGCTGCAATAAACATGGAAGTGCTAATATCCCCTTGAGATTTTGATTTCACAGAAATGGGATTGCTAGGTCATATGATAGTTCTATTTTTATTTTTATCTTATTTGAGGAATCAGCATTCTGTTTTCCATAGAGGCACCCCTTTGCATTCCCACCCACAGTGTACTGGGAAACCTTAATCATCAAAGCATATTTTGTATCTTTTAAAAGTGTGGCTGTAAGTATGAGGTAGAGACTCAGTACTCCAGAGTGGCACTCAGAAAATCCTGGGAAATCCTAAAGCTTTTGCAGGTTGATGTGCAAGCCTACAGCCAGAGGCAGGCCATTCACCAGCTCTTCCTCTGTCAGAATTCTCAGGCACTTAAGAAGAACCAACAGCAGTCTCTCTCAACCTACTCATGAATTCCCCTGGAGACAGATGCCACCTGTCTGAGCCACTACCATTTCCTCTAACCTGCTTCTTCCCTAAATAATAATGGGAAAATTAGAAGGAGGGCAACGAGGTAGGACTCTTCATTTGCTTGCTTGTTTGTTTGTTGTAGATTTGAAACTCAAAAATAATACATTCAGGCATCCAATGTTTTCTTGACAAATTTATAGTCCAATCCATAAATTTTTTCACTTGATTTTCTTTTAACAAGGCTATTTGTCGAAAATCACAGTATATAAAGTTCTCCTCTTATACAGTGCCTCACTATATGTGAAAGTCATTTAAATACCATTGTTGTCATCATATAAATTTTACTTTCAATATTCTTTTTGGTATCTAACAGAATTTTAGTTTTTAAAAAAACAGAGCAAAATACAGCAACCCGCTTAATCATAAAAGTACCACTTCCTTTAGGATGTCAGTAATTCGTAAAATTGCCTTAGATATTTGCTAGATATCAGAAATGGGTAATGCAGTATTTTAAGTGCAGAAATGCATTAGTATTATGTAAGTACATGATCCTTAATGTACTAATCTTGGCAATATGTGTAACGAGGACTTTCAGTAACACTTATTTTAAGTGTCCTCTGAGAAATGCTAATTTACAATGAAACACCTATGGAAGTACATGTGACATCTACATGAATACCAAATGAATTCATTTTGATCAATGCTATTACAATGAATATAAAATGAATTCACAATGATAGGATATTTAAAGTATTATCAAATTTTCTTTGACTATTACATGAGCTATGGAGATTAACATATATTGAGTCAATTTGAATATATATGTATATATGTATACATATAAATACACATATAAACATATACATATTTATTCACACAGATATATACCAAAAATATACATCCACAGTGACTGCTTCATTAGGAAACAACTTTTTATATAAGAAATGTTCTATTCATATGCACACAAATTTTATTTGTACAAAATGCTTATGTTATATTTACAAAAACTGCATACTAGACATTAACAAAAAGGTTTGCAATATGATAATAAGTAAACAAGCAGACTTTGTGGATTTTAGACTGACAAAGACGTTTCCAAATCTACACCCTGAATTTTTTTCTTTCATGATGGTAGTTCTTGGTAAATTGATTCATATAAGCTGTTCAGACTCATTGGTGGTTTTGATGGCTAGCCAAAGACAACCCATGATGGATGGACAAGATGGATGGATGGGTGGATGAATGAGTGAATGGACAGATGAACAGCAGGATAATTGTGTATAATATTCTATTTAACCATGATCCCTCAGGCACTGGAGGTTTTATTTAGAGCGTCCAACAAGCCATAATCTGCAGGGAATAGGTGAATTATCCATTTTTGTCAATCAGGCTTTTTCTTTTTGATGACAAACTCAAGTCCACAGACAGTGAGAACTCTTTAACTTTGACTTAGGTTGACCCACTCTAAGACCTACATATCAATCAACAAGGATTGACCTTGGAAGGATGACTGAGTCTCTGGTCCATTTAGGATTGTAAGCGGCCAATATGAGTAGCCCAACGTGGATCTCTCAGATGAAATCAGCATGCCAGACAGAAGGCATCATGCTGAAAGATACCAAGCCAGGAAACACCATAGTAACTCTCCACTGCTAGAACATAAAGCGTAAAGTCCATGCTGTGGTCTATATCTCACTTCAGAGAACAGGATTTCTCAGATTCATACATCACATTTCTTTTTAAAAATATTTATTTATTTTGTTTTTTATTTGAAAGAGAGAAGGAGACACAGAGATATCTTCATCCACTGGTTCATTCCTCAAATGGCCACAAAGACTGGGGCTGGGCAACGCAGAATTCAGGCATTCCATTTGGGTCTCTGAAATGGGTAGCAGGGGCCCAAGCACTTGGGCCATCCCCATTGCTTTCCCAGGTACATTAGCAGGGAGCAGGATTGGAAGTGGAGCAACCAGGACTAGAACTGGTGTTCATAAGGGATGCCGGTGTCATGGGCAACAGCTTAACATGCTGTTCCACAACGCCAGCCCCCCATACATCAAATTTCTGTCAATGGTGATCTGCACACATAAGCCAGACTGCACTCAAATAATACCCAACTCTTACCAATGTGCGTCAGTTCCCACATCCTCAGCATCAACTACTCATCTTTCACTTTTTTCCTCTTCACTACCACAACCCTGGGTTGGAACTTTGTTGTCTCTTGCAAAAGCCTCATACTTGACCTATCCCCTGCCTTCTTGCCTCCCTGCCTCCAGTTAGTCTTGCACACTACCAAACAGATTATCTTTCTAACAAGCATACTGGATCTGGTGAGTCATCTGCTCAAAATTCTCAATGGTTCTCTCTCACCTACAGGATTTAAATTGAATGCCCTGTTGGGTATTTAGGGCCCAGCCAACCTGTCCAGCTGCATCTCCTTCTTACTCCTAGACATGCTTTATGTTCCAGCAGTGGTGAATCACCATGGTCTTTCCTGGCTTGGCATCTTTCTGTATGGTGCCTTCTGCCTGGCATGTCTTTCCCTCACCTGTCTGCCTGGGAAACATCTAATTATTCTTTCAATTTCAGTTCAAAAGCTTCTTCTAGGAGGCTCTCCCAGTACCCTTGCTGGCATCTGAATCTCACACACTCCATGATTCCACTTTTTACACAGAATTACAATCTTTTTGTAAACATGTCTAAAGGGTAGCTAGGCTATAAAATCTCGAGCCAAGAACAATATTTTATTTATCTTTGTCTCCCGAGACATTGCCCTGTGTCTAACATATCATGCTTATTCAATGGATGTTGAGTAAATAGATTTGTCTCCAAAAGATTCTATTGTCCTTTCTACTGTCTGTTCTTCAAGCAGACATTCAGAAATTTACACTCAAAATTGCTAAGTAAGCACCATTCTGGTTTTAATTGGTGAACACATTTGAATTATGTGTGGGCAAAAGTATGAATTTGAAAGTCCAAATCATCCTCCACTATCTCCCAAATCCCCTATGAAATCAAATTACTAAATCACTAATCTAAAAATAAAAATACTTCAGATCAATTACCATCATGTATTGAGCACAGTATCAATACTTTAGGACTGTCAGTTTGTGAATATCTCATAATTGCCATATGACATTGGTATCACTATCCCCATTTTATAGCTGAATCTTGATCAAGGCCACAGGCATGGAGAATAGGAGATTCAACACAAGCTTGGCAGTCTCAAAGCCTGGGCTTGGGACCATAACTTTTTCCTAGGTATGTCAGGAGTTCCCATAGTTTCTGGAATAGAGAATCTAACAGCCCTAGGGAGGAGCTTCCAGAGTGTGATATATCAGTCTAAAAGTCCAAGTGAGTCCCTCATTCACTTCACCTCCAAACCCCCAAATCTTCTCCACACAGAAACTGACATCATACTATATGGACAATGAAGTCCAATGGTTTGACCCCTTCTGGTGGGTTTTTATTCTTTGTTTTGGCACAGGCTTGCTGCCTAAATTTTGAAAAACTTATTTTCAAATGACTTGAAACATTCCCCTACTACTTTTCTTTTTGTACAGTACAAACCAGTACCAGTTTCACTTTCAGATCGAGTAAAAAGAGTTTATAAATCTGATACAGTTGGCTTCTGTTCTTGTCTTGATTTTCAAAATTGGGTTTTTGTTTTTCTTCATTCTGGAAAGAATAAGTGGACTGAAATCAGGTTCTTGAAATGAACCACCCACATGGAGCTTGAACATTATTTTAGAAGAGAAAAAAAATGATAATGTTCTCTAGTTTCCAGAATAAACTTTTCCTCCAGTCAAGTTCATAGAGGGGCAGTGGAGAGGGGATCACCAGCAGAAGAATAGCAATGCCTCCATCTCAAGCACATACTGCTAAAAACCCAAAGGCTACTGCTGTCCATGGAAGCGTGGATGTCCCCTCCTCATCTGGTGCTGCTTGACTCCTGTCAGCAATTATCAGAACAATGGAAACGCATTCTCTAATTTTTAAAGACAAAATCAGTGACTTGTACAAGCAATCTGTAACTTCTACTTATCAATGTGTATTGGACTGCCCACCATCAGAAGCTCCATTCTTTACCAATATCCAAGAGAAAACTGGGACTCTACGGAGCTGCCCATATCTGGAGTTGTCTCTAGGTAGAAAACTCAGTAATCACACTGGGTATGGCTGAAAGAGAACATAAACCGTCCACAGAAGAAAGTGTAATTTCTGACTGAGTTGTTTGTGAAGGCCAAAATAAGACATGTGAGCTGCAGGATTCAGATCTTGATTCATTTTCTCTACTTTCAAACTAACAGGAAAATCTCAAATGTCACCTTCTCTGAGATATTGTCTTGTAATCCCACTTCCTAAATACACAGTGATTGTTGGCTGGTTCCCATAGCACTTCATTCAGATGTCCATCATCCTAACCTCCACCACGTAGAACAATTAGATGGATAATTCTGAAGCCATTGAAGATAGAGACCGTGTCTTATTTACTCTGTCCTTAGTATCTGGTTAGTACAACAGGGATGAGCAAACTTTCTTCTATAAAGGACTGAATAGTAAATATTTTAGGCTTTCAGACAATATGGCCTCTGTCATAACCACTGGCTGCCATTTAGTACAAATGCACCTACAGACCATGAAAAATCAATGAGCCTGGTTGTGTTCTAAAACACTGTTCACAAAAATAGGTGGTAGGACAGACTGGATCATCAAGGCCATAGTTTGCCAAGTCCTGACACAGACTATCCAGTGAAAAATCCAAACAAAGAATGGAGGGAGGAACAGAGGTCAGGAGAGAAGGTGAGATCGAGCAAAAAGTAGACAGAGAAAGAAATAAACCCAGAAATAAAGTTAGAAGAAAAATTCAATATGCTTCCCAGATGGTAAAGAGCTATTCCTAGTGACTTTCTCTCCAGCAAAGCATTTAGTCCATGAGAAACAATTCTAATTAGAATCCTCCTATTATATTTCACATCGTATTCTCTATGTGTAAATCTTCCAAACAGTTTCTCTCTTTTGGCAAATCATTATTTCACATTTATTAAGACAGAGTACAGTTGAAGGGCTCCATTGCTGGCTTATAACTGCAGCTTGTCTACAGGTGTCATATTTTATGCACCGAAAAGAGAGAGTATTGTTCTGCCACTCTCTATGCAGGAACTACGAATGCCTGGAAATAAATGACTTCTGACTGCTGATCAGAACCACACTTTAATCAGTTACTGGTCTATGATCAATAATTAATCATGCTATTCTGTCTAGGTAATAAATAATGGGGAAAATAGCAATGAATATATAGTTGGTCAGATTCTCCCTGGGGCAAAATAGAAAAGGACCAGCATGAAAGGCTGCCTGAATAACCCTGTAGATTCTCAATACAGAGTTTTAGCTGAAATTCCAAGAGAGTTAGTGCTGTTAGTAGAGGAAGAATTCTCACCATCAGCATCTCCCTCCAGGTCCTTCAGGATTAATAATCCCTATCTGAATCAAGTGGGTCTGTGCTCAAATGACTGAAAAGAGGGCCTGTGACAGCAGGGGCCCTATGGCACAAGCCCTATGTTTCACAGGTATGATACGATTGGAGCACCTCCCCTGGAGGTAGAGGCAACTGGGAGTCAACAGGAACACAAGTGCACCTTACTTTTTAAGATAATACTCTTTGGTCAGAAACTGTGTATAAACTACAGCTTCAGCCATTGAATCCTGCAAGAGTATCCAGTGACTTTGCTATTAAAAAGTTTTATGATGGACTATTTTATAGAGAATAATTGTATCAGTTTTCTATTGCTATGTAGCAATGTTCCACAAATTTAGTGACTTGAAACAGCATGCATTCATTATCTCACACTTGCTACAGGTAGGATTCTGAAAGCTTTAACAGGGTCCTTCCCTCAGAGCTCAATCACAGGGCTGAAATCACTCCACACTGTCTGTTGGAGCTGTTCCTCTCTGGAGCTTGGAGTCCTCTTCCAAGCTCATCTGATTATCAGAATTAAGTTCCTTGAGGTTGCAAGACTGACACGCATGGCTACTAACTGGCTGTCACAAGAACCAGGCCCTTACCTCCTCAGCCAACTTTCAAGTAGAAGTGCAGGGAATGGAAAACGCACATGCAAGGGAGATTCAAGGTGAACTGTTACACAGCTCATGAAGCTAACAATCTTCAGGGTTGTTAGAGATTAAGAAAATCCTACCTTGGGGCTGGCACTATGGTGCAGTGGGTTAACGCCCTGGCCTGAAGTGCTGACATTCCATAGGGGCGCCGGTTCTAGTTCCTGCTGCTCCACTTCCAATCCAGCTCTCTGCTGTGGCCTGGGAAAGCAGTGGAAGATGGCCCAAGTCCTTGGGCCCCTGCGCCCGTGAAGAAGCTCCTGGCTTCAGATCGGTGCAGCTCTGGCCGTTGCGGCCAATTGGGAAGTGAACCATCAGATGGAAGATCTCTCTCTCTCTGCCTCTCCTCTCTCTCTGTGTAACTCTGACTTTCAAATACATAAATAAATCTTTTTTTTTTTTAAAGAAGATCCTACCTCTTATTTTGCTGTTAAATAGCTTAGTAGTTTCCCTGAGCAGAAAGTCTTGGCAATAGTTCCCATTATGGGGCACCACCCTAATATCATGCTTGATTTATCAGTTCAGGCCTTTCTCATGTGTTGCTAATGTAGATGGGACCATCCTGAATTTCGAGTGCAGCAATATTTTTGATACAAAAACTGTAGGACTCTTCATAAGATGCTCTAAATTGTCTTATTCCACCTGTGATATCAGCAAATTATCTATTGAATGCATGTGCTTTGAGTCAGGTGTTTTCTTTTTATTAACTTATTTCTTCGCAAGACCCCAGCCTACCTACATTCTGAGAACATGCAGCCAAACCTGTAAGCCTTCCTAAACCAGCCCAACGCCCAGGTCTTCCTCTCTCGTGGATGACAGGAGACTTGCCAGAAGGCCCATGTGAGCACTGGCCCTGCAGATGCAGCCAGGCCTGCAAACCGCCAGTGGCCTTGCCACTCTTCACGAATGTGAAGAACAGAAATAGGCCCTCAATTCACAGAGCAAAGATGAAGTAAAGCCTTTATAATGATTAACTCACTAGTCACCCTGGAGCATATCCACAAAGGAAAACCAATTCGTATGCATGTAGCAATCCTCTGTCACCCTATCCACGTGCTCCCCATCTTCTTCACTGCTGATCGATTTCTGACAGGCTCACTCCTGGGCTTAGTGAAAGACACCCAAACTCTCTAAAACTCTGACACTGGGCAGTTAACCTGGAACCGCCCCCTTTACAACCATTGCTTTTATCAGCTAGCCCCTTTGGATTAAGGCAAATGGCTCTACAGGTTGGTTCCCCCTAAATGAAAAGGAGTGTCTCCCGATGGTGCTACCTTATTCTGCCACATTTGACATAGGAACTTTCCAAAGCCAAGGAAACAAGAAGGGGTCTTACAACAGTGAGTGCATTAAACTGCTAAAGTACATTCAACACAGTTTAAAGCAGCTGAGGCAATTCAATTAAAATGCTCAGCACCCCGATCTCCATTCTGGGCAAGCCTGGTGGACGTGAGATACCTCCCCCAAACCTCTTGGAAACAGAGGCAGCATCTACCTCTAGTGGAAGATAGGGCAGTATCAGGTCACATTTCTCCCTAAGAAGGTGAAAAGTTAAAAAAAAACCACCTATCTATAGAGACTGCACTTTCAGCTGATGGAGAGCCAGACGGAAGATGACGGACATACACATGTGCACAGACGCTACACACCACGGCGAGGCACCGAAGGAGGAGAAACTGACTTGGCGTATTGGCCACCCTGACTGGCTGCCTTCGCTGAATTGGAGATGACTTGCAGCCACTCAAGAGGGGGGTACACAGCCAACGCAAACCAAACACAATCTGCTTCTTTGTGAATTGCAAGCAATTCCCAACAGCCTGAGCTAATGGTACGGAGCAGCAGAGCAGATAACCCAATACGGTGGATAATCTCAAAATCATTTTCCATTTGGCTTGTGGAATGAATTAAATGATTTGTTTCAGCTTCAGCAGATTTACCTTCCTAATTATGTTTTTTGTTAGGCTAGAAACATTCAACATTGCAGGATGCTGCCAGGGATTTAAGAAGTGCAGCAGATAATAATGGCCATGTGAGAGAGCAGCACAGAGGTCACCAGGATCATCGTCATCTATCGAACGCCAACGATGTGCAAGTCACCAAACAGGACAGCAAGTGATGAAAGACATGTCTTCTACTGCCATGGCTGTCACACAGTGTCTTAGTCCATTTTGTGCTGCTATAACAGAATACCACAGGCTGGGTAATTTATAAACAATAGAACTTAACTGGAATCAGGTTCTACAGCCTAAGAAGTGCAAAGTCAAGGAGCAGCTACAAGTGAGGAACTTTCTGTGACACAAGGTGAGAAGGTGTGCAAGGAGGAGGGGGATGAATGCATTCTTTTATCTTCTGCAATGACTGACCCATTCGGAGATAACAGCATTAAACTCTTCACAAAGGCAGAGCCCATACGACCGAATCACTTCTTAAAGGTCCCTCATGTCAACACTGTTGCAATGGAGGTTGGCTTTCCAACACATTAAATTTAGGGGACACGTTCAAACAACAGCATGCTATAATTAAGTACCAGATCCAAAATTATAAAAATATTACTGAGAGATATTGTTTATTTAAATGGCATGGAGAACACAGAAGTTTCCTTTACTTGGGATATCCCTAGATGTTCCATAAATATTTGTTGAGGGACAAGTGGAGTGTCCCAGCAGGCTAAGCCACCCCTTGGAAGGCCTGCATCCCATATCCAAGTGCCTGGAATTGACTCTCTCCTCTACTGCCGATCTGGCTTCCTGCTCATGAGCAACCTAGGAAAAGCATCAGTTGGAGGGATCAAATTACTGTGGTCCCTGCCACTCATGTGGGAGACCAAGATGGACCTCCTATTTCCTGGTTTCAACCTAGGCCAGTCCTGGTTGCAGGCATTTGAAGAGTGAAACAGTGGATGGAAGATTTCTCTCTCTCTCTCTCTCTCTCTCTCTCTCTCTCCCACTCCCACTCCCACTCCCTCTCCTCTCTGTGCCTTTTAAATCAATAAAAATAATCTTAAAAAAAATATATATATATATATATGTTGGGGGCCAGCACTGTGGCATAGCAGGTAAAGCCGCCACCTGAAGTGTCAGTATCCCATACAGGCGCTGGTTTGAGTCCCGGCTGTTCCACTTCTGATCTAGCTCTCTGCTATGGCCTGGGAAAGAAGCAAAAGATAGCTCAAGTCCTTGGGCCCCTGCACCCACATAGGAGACCCAGAAGAGGCTCCTGGCTCCTGGCTTCAGATCAGTGCAGCTACAGCCATTGCGGACACTGGGTAGTGAACCAGCAGATGAAAGACACCCCCCCCCCTTCTCTCTCTGTGTAACTCTGACTTTCAAATAAATAAACAAATATATGTGTGTGTGTGTATGTATGTGTGTTTTGAAGAAAATGAATGAAAGGATGAATAAGGCATTTTTTGAAAAAAGTCAGAAACCACTCTTACAATAACGATCATTGATCACCAAGATGGTCAGGAGATGTGTTCCCCTAAATCAGAAGCTCCTAGAAGGCATGATTCTCTCCCTCACCTTTCCCACATACTTCCCTTGGGTTAATTCTCTTTATCTTTTTCATCTCAACCTAAATAACCTAACGATGACTTCAAGGACATCTTTGCAACCGACTCTATGTCAGTCCCAGGCATGTGCTTTCTTAATACCCTGCATTTCATCTCCTAAGCACTTCACCCAACTTCAAGTGAACACTTAGCTGTGCAATATTTGTAGACTGTCTGCTTCCTCCAATAAAAGCTAAGCAGCATGATGGCTGGAACTAATATCTCTCCTACTTTTATCACTCTATTTCCAAAACTTAACACAGTGGCATGCTAAATAAACATCTGTAGTAGAATAGCATACTGAATTAGAGTGCTCACACCAAAAGAAAACATTAACTGTGGTCTAAGAAATGGGTAGACAATACTTGAGTGAAGACAAGGGTAGCAGGAATTCCAGGAAAAAGAATCTGTCTTTACATCCTTGTACGTTGACTCCTACATCATCTGTAGGCTTCAGGCTACAGAATAAATATTAAGACTAACATTTTTTTTTTCAGTAAGTTCAAGGCTGATTGGTGCCTTGAACTAACTAAAGAATGGAATTGATGTAAGTGGCCAGAATTGTCAAGTTGTATTGGTCTGATGCAGTCTACACTTCTAGACTGTCAGCTTCGAGGAAAAGGGGTCTGAGTCTGTTTCTTCACCTTTACCTCCCTCGTGTAACACAATGTAAATAATTCAATAAACTCACAATTTGGAATGAAAGGGTGAACACTCATGATTAAGTTAATTCTTAATTATAAAAGGTAAAAAGAATACTGAAAACTCTGGACCATACATTTCTAGTCATTATAAGTGTCTATTATAAAAAACTAAGAAACACTGAATACTTTAGGGGACAATGTCAAATAGGTTTGGCCACATTTGTGTTACTAAAAAAATTTTGTCATTGAGAAATCATCCATTTTACAACACATGGCAAAGAAATACAACAAATGAATGAACTAAATAAAATTGTCCTCTGTAACTGGTTATCTTAGCACCCCACTGGCACATCCTAAATGGCAGCTACTAGGCCATCACTGACTCTCAATTGACATTTTCTAGTATTTTTTTTTAAAGATTTATTTTATTTATTTGAAAGAGTTACAGAGAGAGGTAGAGACAGAGAGAGGTCTTCCATCCTCTGGTTCACTCCCCAGATGGCCACAACAGCCAGAATTGTGCCAATCCGAAGCCAGGAGCTTCCTCCGGGTTTCCCATGTGGGCTCAGGGCCCAAGAACCTGGGCCATCCTCCACCGCTATCCCAGGCCACAGCAGAGAGCTGGATGGGAAGAGGAGCAGCCGGGACTAGAACCGGCGCCCATATGGGATGCCAGCGCTTCAGGCCTGGGCTTTAACCGGCTGCGCCACAGCGCCAGCCCCACATTTTCTAGTATTCTTAAGCAACTTAAGAGATATGAAAAATACACTGTGGAAGATAAAAACTCACATCTGTCTTACAGACAGCCATTTCGCAGCAAACAGGTATGTTGGGGTAGAACACAGGCTTTTTCACATTCTGCACATTCTGGAGGCTTTCTTGGAGCTGGGCACAAACCACAGAAAAACAAGTAAGTCACCATCCCAGGAAGCATTCCTCAGATATTCCGGATTTTGAGACAAGTGGAATTATTCCCCACTAATTTATACACCAACTAAAGTGGCCAGTTGGCAAGTCCACAATGAATGTGAATGCCAAGTGGGAAGGCAGCTTTGTTTCATCTCAGAGAACACTTCGCTGAGCACCAGCCTCCCCAGCTGAAAAGCATACGATGCCTCTCCCTTTAAACTTGCAGCAGACGCTGGCATTTCTTCATCTCAATTCACTCTATCATTATGATGCATTATACAATGTAATGATGTAATACACCGGAAAGCCGAAATGCGTGCGCCTTGCCAAAAATAATAATAAGAAAAGTATACAATTATTTTCTGCTATGAAAGCCACTATCACTATCATTTCATCCTTCCCCAGCCAAAATGAAAGCTTCCCTAATGGCTCAGAGTCTCTTTATGTTTGTGAATTGAACATGAATGTGAAAAGTAGGACGTCACCTCGTCTGTACCAAGTCAGAACTTTTAAAGGATGTAAACAAATCTATCACTTGAGCTCAGTGGGCTGGCTCCAGAATCTGCCCCGACTATATTTCCAATGGTGTGATTCCTGGTGTGATTCTAAATGTTACCAAGCCTTTATTTGTAATAACAAATTTTTCTTTAAAAAAAAAAAAAGCACTGCTTTTTCATGTTTCATTAACATTAACCTACAATCACAAGCCGCTGTTCTGGGCAGGAAGTACATTTCAGGAAAAAGTCACCGTCTCCTGATAGCTGCGTTTGTGGCTGATTAAATCAAAAAGAATCAAAGTAATAGAACCTCAGAAAAAAAGCCAACTAATTGCTATGTCTCCCCTCCCCCTTACTGAATGCTATTTTGAGTTACAGGAGCAGAACATTGTTTTAAGAATCAGATATTTTAATGTCTCTATCACAAGAAAATATTCCCCAAAGACTGCAATATTGAACAGACTTTTTTCCATCCAATTCCTCTTGGTTTTGCCTCTCCTGTTTGCCCCTCCACCTCCCCTCCTCGCCCTGCTCCCGTGGATTTTCTGGGTAGATTTCTACAGCATATCTAATGCTTTTCTTCATTATTACCAGGGATCAACCCCTTATAAACAGGACCAAACCTAAAGAAGGAGGCCACATCCTTGACGGTCCAGCGTGCTGGCAGAGGCTCTGTCAATTTGGATCGCAGCGACATTTCAGAGTGATATTTTCAGCGCTGTTATTATAATCGTAATTGGGAAGTGGTTGATTAGAAGGAGGCCAGAGACAAATTTTAAAGGAGCACAGGGAGCAGAGCAGGGCAGGCTGTCCCCGGCATTCGGTCTGCAGCTCTGGGAAAGCCGCCCTGACAGCGCTCACTCACAACACCCAGCCACACATCATAAAGCTCCTAAGCAGGCTGGCCACCCGCTTTATGTTGGAAATTTGTGGGATGCCATTTTTTGCCTGGCAAAATTAGTAGGAATGCTTAACATAATTAATTTTTATACTAAACACGTGTTGTTATTTTTTTTTAATGTACAATTACCAAACCATCGAAACCACAGCGGAGCACAATCAGATGTGCCTGACAACACATAATTGACATAAAGGACGTGCAGGAAAATACGTGAAAACATAAAATAAATGGTTATTGCTCTTTAGAATCTGCATTTAAAGAGTGGAATTAATCATAATTATGCATTATTAGCTAATAATTGGGTGGAAGCATACAGGGCATAGCTTGTTTATTGTTGCTGTCGCTGCTATTGTTACTGTTATTATTATTTTTGATGGAAAATTTTACCAACCTGAGATTGTTTTAAAGAATCCCCAGTGATTGCTCAGTGCACACAGCTGGTGGACTGTTTTGCATTATTCACTCACTACTGAAACACAGTCACCTCTGTGGACGGCCCTAGAAAAATCCCAGACATCTCTTAAGAACACACCAGCAGGTGCAAGGTCTGTTTTCTCATCCAAGAGAATGCCAAAGAGGGGCAGGAAGTAAAAAGGGAGAGATGCTTCATGCAGGGTAAGAGAAGTCCAGAGCAAGAAGCAAAAACATGCTATTCCTCATATTCAAACCTTCTTCAACATTATCATTTCTTCTCTCATTACCTGCTTCTACGTGTGTGCGTGTGTCTGTAAAATATACCCCCACAAGCAAAAGAAGGATAAGACATATTTGGTGTCCAAGCTTTTAATGAATGCTGATGATCAATAAGTATGTATAATACTGTTTGTATTTGTACCACTGGGGTTCAACACACAGCAGCATGGTAGGAGCCAGAATGATCAGATTTCAGCTTTCAGTAGGTAGCACGGCAGCCTCCAGCTCCCCATCAAGTGTCCTATGATCAAATCCTCCTGCTCTCACACCCTGGGAGACTAAGTGACAGTGCAGAGAACAGAAGTGGTGTCTTTCAGGTGATCAAACTACCAGTTGCAGGGTGAGAATTTGCTGACACAGCTGGTTTTCCTGGTCTATGTGAGGTGGGGTAATGGAAATGATCGATTTTTGTTTCCCCACATTTTGGTGTCACACAAATAGCTCAAGAAAGAACATATAGAAAAGACATTGACCAAAAAGGTAAGAACAAGAAAAGACAGCAAAAACAACAAGTAAACATGGCTAATTAATCCAATTTAAATTTGTTACATATTAAAAAAAAATTACCAGTCAACCTGATCAATCCAATTGGTTTATCTCAGGCATTTATTCCACAAATATTTCTTGATTGCCTGCTGGATATCAGACATTATTCCAGGCCCTTGGGATTCAGTGAATAAAACACACAAAACTCCTTGTTCCCATGAAGTTTACATTTTGTGTGCAGTGGGTAGTGACAGGCAGAGACAATAAACCAGTCACTAAAGTACAAGGCAGTTCAGATGGCAATATATACCTTAGACACACGTACAGC